>NC_064639.1:600172360-600317360 GCF_023864345.2 Schistocerca serialis cubense
ATTGATATTGTAAAGAATGTACAGACAAGAGCTACGTTCAACATTAATGGATTAACGTTAAGTATTCCACCAAGTACCACCTTTTTTCTGAAGTCTAAATACCTTCTCCTGTTCCAGACCTCACGCTAGCCTGCGTGAGCTTAAACGCGTGCCTTTCGGCTTCCTCCAAACCCCGCGGGTTGGCTCCTGCCAATCCACAACATGTTCTATCATAAATTTTTCCCTCAGTCACCAGTAGAAATAAGAAAAAAGGGAAGTAAAATGCAGTTTAACGACCCGTTGCAAACGAGGCCACTAAACACGGAGAATAAGTTGGATTCGAGAAAGGATATATCATCGTCAAATGATGCAACCCGTTATTTGAAAAATAGTCTACATTCCAGCACATCATATATTATTTCAAAAAGTAATTAACCGTTTCAGACGTAAGTAAAGTATACCAGTTGCAGTCTTTTTAACACAGTTTTATAAATTATCTCGGCTGAAACACTTATGTATGTCATTTTAAATCTTTTTTTATGTGTTAATATATGTTGAATGGCATATGAGTAGTTACTTACATGCCCACCAAGGGATTAACTTTTATGTGCATGATGGTCCTCACTCACATTTGTTTACAATGTGGTTTTCTCGAAGTACTTGGAAGCGAACCATTGCTTCCTCCTTTTGGTATGACAGTACTGTGTTTTATACGATTTAATGTTGCCTATATACATACGGCTTCATTTTTAACTTTTTGCCTATTTTCATTGTTGTCCATCTTATAAACCTAATGACAGCTGGAGATAGACGACACTGGCCATATCTTGTTGAAATTATATGTGACTGTATGAGAAAGCAAACTGGTTTTATAGTTCGTTACCTCAATCGGTAAATGGGGGACTCTTACAGGCTCGCTTTGTTGTCTGTGCGTCTGTCTGTCTGTCTGTCTGTCCAGCTGTTCAGAGCTATTTCTCTTAGAAAGGAGTAGATGTATCTAGTTGAAATTTATGTCACATCCTAGGTCCCTTGGCGGTATAAAACATCTAAACTTGTAAGTCAATGCACTCAAAAGATACGTCCATTCATGTCACATATTTTGACATTCGCAAATCCGCTCATCAAATCCTATAGGGTACTTTCTGTTTGCCTAGGATCATGAAATTTGGCAGTAGACAAGTTTTGACAGTACAAGTAGAGGAAAAATCCTGACATTCTTAATTTACAATTACTTCACACAGAAGACTGCTTTCTCTCAGGAACGGATGGGCACAACAAGTTCAAGTTTATGTCACATACGAGGTGTGGCTAGAAAAAAACCGGACTAGTACTGGTGAAACAATAAAACGAATGCAATAAGGCTGAAAGTCTGAGTTAACGGCGATCTTGTCGAACAAGTTTACCGATTTTTCAATGTTTGCATCAGTTTTTGCTGACAATGGTCTGCCAGTGCGAGTGTCATCACTGGTGTCTTCGCGGCCATCTTTAAATCGTTTAAACCACTCAAACACTTGTGTTCGCGATAAACAATCATCGCCGTACACTTGTTGTAACATTACAAACGTTTCACTTGCAGATTTTCCTAGTTTGAAACAAAATTTGATGTTAACACGCTGTTCTTTCGTACACTCAACATGTTCCGACGCACTGACAAAACGTCAACTACTTAAAACAGACGCCACGAGCAGACTGAGTGCAGGCGGCAGATGAAACTCGAGCAGTAGGCGGAGCGAGAGTCACGTGACAGGCCACGCGACTTTCAGCCTTATTGCATTCGTTTTATTGTTTCACCAGTACAAGTCCGGATTTTTCTAGCCACACCTCGTATCATCGTCCACGTCCCTTTAGCGGCGTAAAACATTTAAGCTTCTACATCACAGCCAATCAAAGGTACTGCTGTGTCACATATTCTGGCACTCGCAGACCCACTCATCAAACCCTACGGGATACTTCCCGTTGACATACAAGCTTGAAATTTGGCAAGAAGCTATGTTTCATAGACAAGTAAAGAAAAAGACAGTAAATTTGTTAAACCGTAATTTTATCAGATAAAAAATATCTTTTTGACATTAGAACATATACTGCATTCATAATCTACATCTACATTTACATTTATACTCCGCAAGCCACCCAACGGTGTGTGGCGGAGGGCACTTTACATGCCACTGTCATTACCTCCCTTTCCTGTCCCAGTCGCGTATGGTTCACGGGAAGAACGACTGCCGGAAAGCCTCCGTGAGCGCTCGAATCTCTCTAATTTTACATTGGAGGTATAAGTAGGGGGAAGCAATATATTCGATACCTCATCCAGAAACGCACCCTCTCGAAACCTGGACAGCAAGCTACACCGCGATGCATAGCGCCTCTCTTGCAGAGCCTGCCACTTGAGTTTGCTAAACATCTCCGTAACGCTATCACGCTTACCAGATAACCCTGTGCCGAAACGCGCCGCTCTTCTTTGGATCTTCTCTATCTCCTCTGTCAACCCGACCTGGTACGGATCCCACACTGATGAGCAATACTCAAGTATAGGTCGAACGAGTGTTCTGTAAGCCACCTCCTTTGTTGATGGACTACATTTTCTAAGGGCTCTCCCAATGAATCTCAACCTGGCACTCGCCTTACCAACAATTAATTTTATATGATCATTCCACTTCAAATCGTTTCGTACACATACTCCCAGATATTTTACAGAAGTAACTGCTACCAGTGTTTGTTCCGCTATCATATAGTCATACAACAAAGGATCCTTCTTTCTATGTATTCGCAATACATTACATATACATATAAGCTTGTTCAGAACCCTCAGTGCGCGAGTCCACTCGTACATGGCCAATTTGATTAAAAAAACATATTAACTGTCACTGTTGACTCCCGTGTGACTGCAAACGTTGCTCTTTATACCCAAGCATTTGCGTACAGTAATTTAAGGACACCACGTAAAACCAAAATTTGGACGACTGAGTGAGGATTCAGTGATAGAGAAATGTGTGTTCTGTTTACGCCTGGAAGGTAATTTTGTGCACCGATACCGTCCGGTATGCGACTATTGGGAATAGGTGGAACGACCAGAGGGAAGCTTTGTGGCTTTGAAACTGACTGGAGCGGCAGGAGGGGCCACGGCTCAAGTCGCAGGGGTGGGGGGTTCCCCAGTGTACCGGCTTAGCAGGTAAGGGAGGCGCTTCAAGGTCGAAGCACCCTCCACCTGGGGCTCACAGTGGAAGCACCACTAGCAGGGACAGTTTCAATAACAGCACTGGAGCGTTTCCTATACAAAACTTTTTGTGTTAGTATTTAGAAATCCGCCAACCGCGGAAGAAAATATGTGTTTGATTAGTAAATTCCTGTTATATCAACAGAGCGGGAATATTTAGTTAAAAATCTACACTCGGAAACTTCTTGGGGAAAATCTTATGTTTGGAGTCCTAAAAATTCTAAATAAACGCCGTTTCTCACTTAAACCACTCACTCTCTGACCAAAAGAATCCGGATACCCCTGCGTAACGCGAAATTGAGCATTAGATTTTACGGGAGTCGGACCCGCCACTGTAAAAGGAGACGGGAGTGTTGTGTTGTCAATACAGAAGCAGTAGCAGGAGGATGAGAACTCAATGAGTTCTAACGTGGACGAGTCACTGGATGTCACCTGACTAACAGATTTATTTGTGACATTTCAACCCTTCTAAAACTGGCCTAGCCGACTATCGATCACGTGACTGTGAAGTGGAAAAGCGAAAGGAACAACCACAGCTGAATCAAGACCAGGCAGCTTCTTGTACTCGCGGATAAGAACCGTCGAGCACTGCGGAGGGTGATTGTAAACAATGATTTGAAATCAGTGGAAGGAACCACTCGTGAGTTCCAAAGTGTTGCCAGCAGTCCAGCTAACATAATGAATGTGCGTTGGGGATTAGAATGAATGGGCGTTGGGGATTAGAATGAATGGGGTACGAAGGTCGAGCAGCTACTTGAAAGCCACACATTTCATGATTGAGTGCTAAGCGACGCTTGAGGTGGTGTCCACTGGACAGTAGATAACCGTAAACGAGTGATATGGAATAATGAATCAGTTTATACCCTGTGGTAATCCGATGGAAGGTTTGGGTCGGGGGATTGCCTGGAGAACGTTATCTCCCATCATGTGTAATGCCAACTGAAGTATAGAAGGAAGTGCTGTTGCGGTATGAAAGTGTTTCTCATGGTTGTCTTGTGATCCCATTATTGTGCTTACCAAAACGAGAAATGCGAAAGGTCATGAATACATTATACAACATTGTGTGCTGCGTACAGTGAAGGAACAGTTCTGAGACATTATTGTTTCCGGTCAGCATAGCAATGCACGCTGTGATAAAGCAGAACCTGTGACGCAAGTTTTGTGGGTAATAGCATTCCTGCAATGGGCAGGCCTGCCTGAGTCCAACCTGATTCCAGTGTAACACCTTTAGGATGAGTTAGAACACAAACTTCAGTCCGGACTCCATTGTTCTTCCTCTGGCTTCGGCTTTTACGGAAGAAGTGTCTGCCTTTCCTGCAAAGAAATTCAGACACCACATTGAAAGTGTCCACAACAGAGTTCAAGCCTACATAAAAGTGAAGGTTGGACACGCCGCATATTAATGTCTAATAATAGGAGTCCGGTACTTTTGATAAGACAGTGCGTATCGTGTGGACATAGGAGGCGGGAGAGACAGATCGTGCTAAAGACGTAACAGGGCAAGAAAACGGTCACCAACATAAGGAAACTGAAATATACTGAGCGAAAGCTCGGACGCCGAATGTAAGCTAATTGATCATTGTGTTTTCCTGCCAACAATGTTTGTTTGTATATTTCTTCAACTTATTATTCCCTTTTCACATTAATAGGCCTATATCAAATACATATTATTGTTTCCACCTTGACTTTCTTTTGTAATCACCTCCTCTTTTGTCGTGTTGACTTTCATTCTATCTTGTTATTTCTTGTCTTCTAATAAATTAGTCGCAGTGGTTTCTTTTATTTTGCATTACCATTGCTGACAAGGTTTCTACAATACTTCCGACTGAAGCTCACAATCAGTATCACACACATATTACATTACTATAGCCTACCAGTGTGCCTTTATCGCTACTGCAGACATCCTCGCTTTTGTCATCACATTACCTAAATTTTTCCGTAATTCTACTTGTGTAAATCCCACCGATTCCTATTCGTTTTTTAGCTAAACTTTGCTGACTCTCTCTACAGGCGATCTAATACAAGCATAATGATTTCATTTGGTCGTGTATCAAACAGCATGTTGGTTGCTTTTGTTAACGTAAACAGTGGCAATGAAAGACGAGGGTCTGTTCAAAAGAAAGCAAGAAGATACACACGCCAGTCGAGAGTAGTGCATTGTGATTTAGCCCTGATTTTCTCGGTGGTGGAAATAGAAAACAGCAGGAATGTAACCACAAGAATGAGTTACTCTTAAATCTTAGCTGTGCAAAAGCTCAGAAGTTTCTAAGGATTAGGTGGAACGCAAAAACATTTGTTTATTCCTTGTGTAGCTTATAACTCTTTCGATTAGTTCCATGCTTTCCACCGCTTCTTACCTTGCACTAATGTTTTCGTCTCACCTTACGAAACAGCACAATGATTAAGAGACATAGATTAGCATACATTCGACATGAACTGAATTTAAATCCTTATACGGCTATCCAGATTTGGGGGGATGGGTTCTTCAGGAAGATTTGTATCTATATTCGTACTTTCGGTTAAAATCTACGTTTATCACTATACTGTCGCGCTTCCTATACAAATCTGTGTCAAAACGACCTGCTCTCCAATGTATATTTTCCTCTACCGGTCTATGTTGTTTATAATGCCAGGGAAAATTTAATTTCCTTAGATTCTTCCAGTGAATCTCACTCTTCATTTCCTTTAATAAGTTTTACGTTGTCGCTTCAGGCTCACATTCCTCGATTTTTTACGACTGTTTCTGTTACCACTAACTGAACACCTCCAATCGTTTGAGAAACAATAAATTTTTCATCTATCTATGCATATTATAGCAGCTGATTTTCGGTGCTTTTGGGCAACATTTGTACCCTAATTACACGTAATGCGCTACAACTTATTGTGTTAATGGTTCACTACCACTTCCTGCACCAAGCACCGACCATCTGTAAGTCTTCTTGCATATCGCGGCGATTTATCAGAGAGACAACTCACATGTATACAACAGCAACATCGGAGAACAGCCTCGCGAAGTTTTCGATGTTATTCACCTTATCATTTATGTATACAGAAAATAATAACGGCTCCATAACAATTTTATGACGCCGTTTTCACAAATGACATTTCGTCCCGGTGCTGAGCTGCATTTTCTTCACTTCAACAACAACTGGATAGCACAGCTGTTACCTACTAACCTTCCATCAATCACAGTCAATACCAACAATCCGGAATCCAGAAACAAGTCGCACGGTTACTCTCACCATACCTATAACGTCTCCAAATGAAACCAGAGAAGCTGACGGATGTTGAAAACAATTCGTTTTTCATTGTGGCTAGAAAATACTACTACAGAAGAAGAAATAACAAACAACGAACTGTGCGTACAGAAAGTAACCTACCTGAGCATCCAGTTCAACAATTCTGGACGTAGCCTCATTTGGCGAGAGATAGGATCTCGTAATGCACCCAGAAAAATGGTCGAAAGTGACCGTTTTGGTGGTCCACGTGTTAGGCGTAATGTTGCATGGACGTACTGACCTCCAAGTGTTTGGGGTAGACGGTACACTCACTGGTCAACGTCATTCTAATACTTGTCTCCTTCCCCATCTGCGTCTTTCCAGGTGTGCATCGGGCCCCGACTTCATTTTTATGGATGGCAATACACAACCGCTTAGAATAGCGCAAGTAGAGGAACTCTTGGTTCGAGAAGACATTCGGTGAATGGACTTAAATCTCACTGGGCGCTTGTGGGGTGCCTTGGGAGCCATACTGCAGCAACGTCCACAATCACCAACGACCGTCTGCAGCTGTCGGCTCCGCTGGTGGAGGAGAGGAACCTCCCACCACAAGAACTGCTCACCAGTCTCGAGGACAGCGCGGGACCAAACAGAAGAGCTAACGTTGCCATCCGTGGAGGTCACACACTCTGTTAAGAACCGTGTTCCGCCTGTCGTAATGTTCACGGGACTGTCCTCAACTACGGTGGCTTCAGTGTAATTATCGTCTTTGTAGTGTACTATTGCAAGTCTACATTACTTCAAGGTGAGGTCGAGCACATACTACAACACACACACAAATTATTAATATATTAAAACTTGAACATGGCAAATTTTGGAAATAATTATTCCCCTCGCCGACGACGTGTACTTTATACTGTCACTGACAAGTATAAGTTTAGCTCTTCCTTCATTGCAGAGTGATAGTTTCACATCAGAGTACAATTGTCTATAAATGAATAACTGTTCTATTAGCACGCTGCCGGATCTGTACTAAGAAGACACCGTCATCATAAGAGATGATTACAAGTTTCCGCTGAATACATAGTGACTGTACTGAACGGCATCCCGCTCGGACGTGAGTAACTTCCCGGCTGCAGCGTGTGGAAACAAATGGGCACGTGTCTGCGCCGATGTCTCTGATTCGTCATTGGTGTGTCTGGCAGACAGTCTTTACTTGTGGTGCCGTCGGGAGGTACCAACTTTTGCATGAGGCCTCGCTTTGAGGACGACGCCACAATCGTTAGTTAAAAACGTCATTTCTGGGCGTCTCACTATGCGTTTCTTTCAGTTACCTTCTGTACTATAGTGCAGCAGTTCAATCTGTGGAAAGTTTCATCGAGCTACATTGCTTGGCAGTGACATAATATGCGAAAGTTACTTTCGTCCTTACGTTTTGCGCCGCTGTGTATTAATTCACATTTTCATTGGCATGAGAAATAAATTGGGGCAGTTCTCCTGTGTACATTTGGCAAGCATTTCTGCTTTTGTTTGTTCCCTCATTTTCAGTTCTTGTTTCGTCCGTCAGGTCTGGACACTAACTTTGGTACTACTATCAGCCTGTACATTCGACCGTAATTTCTTTGGGTTTGTGTGAAAGGCCTTCAGACAAAAACTTGCTACGGTATCTTCGTGCATTGCTTCCTTGATAGCTAAAAGCGTTTCATTCGGTATCTCTGCTGTGGTATATCGAGAGGTTGTAACAATGAAAAATTGTACTGAAATGCAGGAGGATCTGCAGCGAATTGGCGCATGGTGCAGGGAATGGCAATTGAATCTCAATATAGACAAGTGTAATGTGCTGCGAATACATAGAAAGATAGATCCCTTATCATTTAGCTACAAAATAGCAGGTCAGGTGGCTTGTGGAGTATGGATGTAGAGATCTATAGCCCTCCGCTTTGTTTCACACTTATTATGCGTTTCTTTAGGGGTTTCTTCACAGCGACTGTCACGGAGAGTCCGTCCCATCACGAACTGTTCTACTGGATTCGTATCAATCCTGTGCATGCTCATATATTCATTTAAATTTGAGCCATAGTTCGTCTTCATACTCCTGTTCTGAGTTAAAGGTTTCAATTTACTCACTGAGGTACATGTTACAGAGTTTCTCTAGCAAATAAATCTTTCTGTTTCTTTTAGTTGCCCTTTCTGCTTTGGAAGTCGTGTATGCTACAAGTGCCTCCTGGCCATTGATACCAGCTTCGATGCAGACAACCTCAAAGAGGTCATGCCTATTTGTTACCATGAGGTCCAATATATTTCCATCACGAGAGGGTATCCGAACCATCTTTTCTAACTAGTTTTCGGAGAAGGTATTTACTAATGTTCCACAGCATTTGTTATCACGGTTACCAGCAACAGACAGAGCGAGACGGCGCAGTGGTTAGCACACTATACTCGCATTTGGAAGGATGGCGATTCAAACCCGCGTCCGGCCATCGCGATTTAGGTTTTCCGTGATTGCCCTAAATCGCTTCAGGCAAATGCCGTGATGGTTCCTTTGAAAAGGCTCGGCCGACTTTCTCTCCATCCCTCCCTAATCCGTTGGGACCGATGATCTCGCTGTTTGGTCCCCTCCCGAGAATCACCCAACCAACCTTACCGGCAACAGAAGTGTAATTATTCGATTGATAGAATGTTGGATGATTAAAGTATCCTCCGATGATTACAATATGGCTGGGCATCTTATATACTTGCGAAGTGAGGTTTTCTCTCTGTTTTATTGTGACGCATACCCTGCTAATTTTGTTTGCTCACTTAGTTTGCTCACTTAGTTTCTTATTTCCTCATTTAGTTACAGCTTGCCCTAACTTTTCGCTTTGGAAAGCGTTCTTCTGCGTACAGAAGGTCGTTTAAATGCTATCATTAGTCAGTAAATCTTAAGTAGGCGGCTTTCAAGAGTAATTCTCCGTCGTCTGAAAGAAGAACATATCTCCTGAAGTGCTGTGACGTGCCATTCGACAATTTTCGAAAAAATGTGAGTAAGTATGTTACCCATTTTGTGTGATTATTTTGGCACCAGTTTCGTACGTACAACAGAAGAAGCAGTGCATGATCCAAAAGCCCGTCGAGCGCACACATTAAATTTATTGTATGCAAATCCAAAAATTCAATCTGCGTTAGCGATACGTATTTTAGTTAATAGCAC
The DNA here is from genome assembly GCF_023864345.2 of Schistocerca serialis cubense. Taxonomy (NCBI): domain Eukaryota; kingdom Metazoa; phylum Arthropoda; class Insecta; order Orthoptera; family Acrididae; genus Schistocerca; species Schistocerca serialis. The sequence continues at coordinate 600,181,962 of NC_064639.1, forward strand.
TAATTCTTGAGAATTATTTTCCTTTAATTGGGAGCCTTTTTTTTCGTACTGTTGAAAATATTTTGCTTCATTCTTTTCTCTAGAGATATTTAATAAGCTCCACTTTCATTTCCTTGTTAAAATTTCATTAACGTAACGCTTCTAGCAATTGAGCATTAAAAACATCAAAGGAACGCCGTGCGGCAGCGAAGCGGCATGGCGCTCCGCAGTCGCCGACCGAGCGGCCCGCTGACACCTGTTTCCCCACGGATTCGCCCGAGCGTTTCCGACTCAGCACGAAGCAGCGTCCAGTCGGCTGCGAGCGCGCTTGTTGGGTAGTCTTGTCGCAACTAGCGTGCGGTTAGGTTGTGCTGTCGGATCCGTCTGTGACGTGTGTGTTTGTGCGAGTGTTCTGTTCCGTTTGTCAACGACGATGCTGAGGCTGCTGCTCCGGGACAGTGCATCACTACGGCGCCTCCGCTATGACTGAGGGGTAAGTGCTGATGATGATTACTAGCGGCAACTGGAGCCGTGAAAAGGTGCGCGGTACCTGTAAGACACTTGATGGCTCAAGCTTCTCTGGAGACCACGGGACCGCTGGTCTTGCTGTAGGGAGCTAGGTCTATTCGGAATCTTGTAGGTGTTCTGGACGACACTCGGGAAGTTGATTTGCTCTAGAAAAGTATTTCCGACTTTTCGTAGATTCCTGTTTGCTGAATCGCTCCCGGAAATCGTGTGATGTCTCAGCGTCTTCTTGTACATGAAAGAAAAGACAATACGATTGTTTACCCGATAGTGTGATCCGTTCTGGTGGCGTAACAAAAGGTGACGAACGCTGTGTTACCGTTTCCGTTATGAATTCGCGATAATTTAGTGTGTTGAGCATAAGGCTGTGCATTAATCTTGTCGTCTGATCTAGTAGGTACGCTGATTCAAATGATTGTGCCGGATAAAGAAACTTTAGAAGCACTTTAAACGTAAGGAAAACGAATTGACGGGCGTAAACACAGAGCTGTGAAGCTGTGTGATTTATGCACATGGAAGACAGAGAGATATCGGCTTTGTAAGAGAAATCGAAGACAAGTTGTTTCTACCATTATCTGAATGCGAGGTCGTTGTTTACGAACGCCAAAAGATATTGACCTATATTAGCCTTTCTGGAACAGAATGTTTCTACTCTTCGTATTGGGTCTCAAGCCGTGTTGAACGTTCGTGCCATTTCAAAACTTCGTGCCGAAACGGCGTTATTCTTCTGAATGAGAGGAATAAATGACGCGTTGGAGTGTAGAGTTCGTAACGAATACTTGTATCGATGAGTGCTTGACAGGTGAAATCTTTTGATTTTTCGTAATAGGTTGTAAATGTGGTTCAGGGACATCGCAATAAAGTTTTATCAACGTGGTATTTCGACGTAAATTGTCGGCTTGACATTCCGGAGACACGTTTTGTTTTTTAATCCACTTGCTGCTACGCGATGGATTTTAAATATTGTTTACTTTTGTTGGATGTCTGAGCGTATGCGCAGCCTGTAACAGTATCCAGAGTTGTGCAATGAGATTATTGTGTAAACGTATAAACCGCCGATTACGCAACTGAATTCAATTTTCGTGAGCATAGAAAAAGTGCATGTTGCCAGTGTGTAGCAAATTACTGGCGTGTATTTCAAGGGTGACCGTGGTTCTGTGCAGAGTCTGTGATACGTATTTATTGATTTACGAAAATGATGTATTTCTGTCAATGAAAATATTTGTAGTAATCATAAAACTATACGGTTAGACGAGTGATGCTGTAGGGTTTACCATGTCCTCGCAGGTACACCACTGTTTTCGGAGCTCAGCACTGGCCCCGACATTTTCCCCGTAGGTGTATTTCATTGTGGCTGCTGAGGTGGCGGGTGGCGGCAGCAGCAGGTGTCTGAGTGCTCCCTGCCCTGTGCCGTGTTCTCCGCGCGGTCCCTCAGGCTCGGACGGACGGACGTCCTTGCGCGGCCTAGCGCCACACGGCACGCCCAGCCGCCCACGCACTCGGGTCGCCCGGGGTGGCGTAGGCTGGCCTCGCTGCGCTACCTGCCCTGCGAGAGAGCAAAGTTATTCAGCTTCATTTCAGGCGGGAGGACTGTACGGAAATGCGTCAGTCGCACACATCCACAGTGTAGAAGCCACAATGTACAGTGTATGGTGAAGGGGATGAAGTGCACTTCGCTGTCGCCGCCTCTTACGTTGCGTGCTGAAGTTGGCAAATCCTTTGACATTGATCGTTGTAAATCGGGTAATACTAGACGGTAGCCAATGAGCATCACTGAATCTAATGATTTCTTTCATCTACGTCTATACCCTGCGAACTAGTGTGAAGTGAATGGCAGAGGGTATGTCCCACTGTACCAATTATTGGGGCTTTTTTCCGTTCGATTCACGTATGGAGCGCGGGAATAATGATTGTTTAATGCCTTCGTGCGTGCTGTAATTAATACACGCTATCGCTCATTAATTTCAATACACCCTGGTATTTCAGATTTACAGCACAAATCAAACGTTATTTCTCGCAAAATACAATTATATTAACTTCCACTATATAATACAATCACAACAATATCTTACTTTCATCAAAGAATCCTCGTTTGGGTTTAATGACTGCCTCACAAACTCGAGGCATACGGTAAATCATTTTTGTAGGTATCGTGAATCTATGAGATTCCGCACATCCTTAACAAAATTCCAGAGATGTTCGTTGCTGGATATATTAACTTCCCTAATACGTCTGTCCACTTCATTCCAGACCATTTCAATGGGGTTACAATCGGGACTTTCGGACGGCGGTACCAAACCATTCAGTACTTTCTATTTTTCCTTTAATGCAATGTAGTTCGTACAGTATGCCGACCGATGTTTTGGGTCATTACGCTGTTGTAAGGTGATCCCTTCCCCTATTAAGCGCAATCCACTTCGTACTGCATGATACTGAATTATGTGGTGGTACTCCTTCCATCCATACACCTTTCTATACATTTTACAATGTCGTCAACTCTATCTCCGGCAAAACATCCCCAAACCATAACAGAACCTCCACCGTGTTTAACTGTAGGTAGAAAACACTGCTGGTCTTCTTTCCCCTGCAAATCGGCGAACGAATATTCTCCTTCTGGTTCCAAAAATCTCGAACTTCGATTCATCCGTGAATAACACGTTCGTCCACTCATTCGATGCCCAGTTACGATGTTTTCTAGTCCAGTCAAGTCTCTTCTGTTTATTTATGTGCCTTAGAAGGAGTTTTCTTGCTGTGACACATCGTTTCAAGACGGCTTCAGTCAGTCTCCTTTTACTGTTGCAACAGATATTGTTATCTTGTTCATTTTTACCAGTTCTGCACGAATTTGGGGCGCTGTTTTGAATCTATTTCTCTTACTGATACTTCTGATATATTTATCATCACTTTTAGTTGTTTTACGAGATCGTTCTGGTCGCGGTATGTCCTTATTACTACGTGTTCTCTTCTGGCGGTGAATGGTGTATTGCACTCCGCCCATAGACACACTACACAGTTTCGCAATTTGGCGAATAGATAAACCTGCTTGGCTAAGTGCTAGAATTGCAGCACGTTTTTCTATGGGTATCTCCACTCGAGGAGCCGTGCTAGCGTTGTGCACATTTAAATGTCACGAAGGAACTGACTTGCAGAAACCACATGTTATGTATCGTAACAATGCTTGCCGTTCGCTGCGGACATCACATCACTACAAGGAACACAGGTGGACCAAATGCGGCGTCCGTTGCCAATAAGGTGAACAAACATATCAGATAGGTACATAACGTTTATGTACACAACATTTTTTGTTGGATACTGTTGTATCTCGATTACCACAAACAAAAATCACGAAATGTGTAAAACTGTTGTACTGTTCCTTTCTACCTCAACCGTACCCACGGTATTAAAACTTATATACGGAGAACTAGACGTCATTTATTGGGAGTATTGAAATTAATGAGCGGTAGTGTAATCTTATTCGCACGATCCCTGTGTGAGCGAGACGTTGGGGTTTCTTGAAATTTTGTAAGTAGGCTTTCTGGTGATAGTTTACGTCTATCTTGAAGAGTCTCCCACTTCAGTTTCTTCAGCATTTTTGTGACACTCTCCCACGGGTCAAACGAACCTGGGACCTAGCGTGCTGCCATTCAACATCCTCTGTTAGTCCCATTTGGTGGGAACGGGTAACACGAGTGATTTGTAAGTAGCCTCCTTTTGTAGACTGTTTACGTTTCCCTAATATTCTGTGAATAAACCGAAATCTACCACCTGCTTTACCCACTACGGAGCCTATGTAATCATTCCATTTCAAATCCCTGCATATTGTTACACGCAGGTATCCGTATGAGTTTACAGACTCCAATTGTGACTCGCTAATATTCACAGGATACTACGTTTTTTCGTTTTGTGAAGTGTACAGTCTTACATTTCTGAACATTTAAACCAAGCTAGAATCTTTGCATCACTTAGAAATCTTATCAGGATCAGACTAAATACTTATAGCAGCTTCTTTCAGAGACCGCTGCACTATAGACAACTGGATCCTCTGCAAAAAGTCTAAAGTTACTATTAAATTGTCCGCAAGGTCACTAATAAACGTGAACAGCAAGGCTCCTAACACACTTCCTTCTGGCACATCCGAAGTTCCTTCTGCATCTGTCGATGACTATCCATCCAAGATTACCTGCTGCGTCTTACTACCAAAAAATGCTCAATCCCTTTAGGAATTTCACTTGATACCCCATATGGTCGCACTTTGGACAAAAAAGCGTAGATGTGGTACGGGATTAAATGCTTCTCGGTAATGTAAAGGATACTGGACGTTGGTTTTGGTGAGCACTTCCATACTTCATGTAGACGAATGTGTGATCTGTGCTTCGTTTCAACTGCTGCGCACGTTTTTTTGTTCGAAGCATCTACAATAGATTATATTCAGAAGAAGGGTTAATTCAGCTGCAAATTCAGTACAGAATCTGATAGGAATTCCATCTGACCCTGGAGCTTTGTTCAGTCGTTACGCAACGTGTCACCTGCACGCAAGGCAACGGCCGTCGACATTTATAAGCGCGTTTTCACCGGCGAAGAGTTCTAAAATAATGTACCACATTCACATAGGCGATCAGATTCAAACGCAAATGCTTCTTTATTACATTTCCTTTCTCTTTCTTATCTCTTATGGTATATTTTGGGGCTCATCTGTGCAGTCACCAAGAGTCTAAATCTTAGTTGTTTGATGTGCCTTCAGTAGATGACGTTCCAATGCCACACAGTGAACTTTCTCGATGGTTTCTTTTCTTTTTGCAGTTTTCGCACGTTCTTCAATTGAATTGTTTTCAAAAGCATTACAGCACGTTTTATTCCAGTTACTGATTTGTTTACTGTAAAATGAAGTGACATGAACCTTCATCATGTCTTAGCCAGATTCCATCCCAATAATGCATCCAGATCCAACCATGTTCCGATGGCTATTCCAGTTTATGCATTTGAACGAAACATGTACAACACTAAAAAACCATACGAACACAGTTATGCACAGTTATTAAGAATGGATTCTTCCATTTCTTCTTGGTAGAACAGTTTCATGCTAAATGGTGCAAATGAAAAAAATTGTTCTGTTTCAATAATATTTATTGCAAACTGGTTTTCAGTCTAACAGTTCATCAAGTAATATTACCTGAGATGGATTAATAAGGTGAAAACCCTTTTTAACAAATAAATATTATAGGAACGAAACATAATTTGCTTTTCGCCCTTTGAAGAAAATTATTCTGAAGGTCCGCGTCGTTTGCATTATTACTCACGATGTTCCATGTCACATCAGAGTCAGACTTGTAATTTTTTTACCATAACCTCCTAATTACAGAAACTAGATCGTTAGACACACAAGGTTTTCCGTTTCTTAATGAGCCCAGTGTGTCTTATCGCCTATTCTCCTGCGGTAAATACTTCTAGAGCCTTTGTTGCGGTACGTGTTGGAAATCTAAATAATAGAGCGTTCTTGTGCGCTTTGTCGAATGTCCTTCAATGCTCTCATGCCAATGAAATAAAATCCTCAAACGTGGGCCACAAGAGTATCTTGTGAGATTACCTTCCACATACCAGGTCCCCCTTCCCTGAATGCGTTTCATGTACGACATCGCAATATCCACTTTCCTTCGGATTGTTTAAGACGTGATAGCTGTCGTATGACTAATGGATGAAATTATTTAGGCTCTGTTGAGTTTTTCACACTTCGTCTGCCACTTATTTGAGAAATCCACTGGCTAGGTTCACAGATTACTATAATGTAGTTTTCTAACGTTCGTATTCCTAATTTCTAATCTTGGATGTATATTCCAATTGAAAGGCAAATGGGACTATGTCATAGGAAGAAGCCCAAATGTTATTTTCTTAGAAGTAGATTATAAGGGTGTAAACTGTGCGACGATCAATTCCTGAGACCTAATGCAGTCATGGTGTTTTGTTTGTTCCCAAGATTCGCCTCGACGCCTGCAGAATTTATTATTAGACGCTAAGAGAGATGTAATATTCATGAAAGTTTAGCATGGCGCAGACCTTAAAAGTTGTTATAAATCTTATATATATATAAAAAATCGTTATTATTAATTTAGCGCTCATAGAATGATGATAAATCACTGTTTGCAATCACTTTATAAGCCGTGCGCATCCCAGCAACAGTGTGTGCCTTCATTATATGTTTTTTAAGACAAATTGCACTTCTGAACATTGTTTTCTTGGACCTAAATGCTATCGATAAATTTTGTGGCCATAACGTCTTACCCGGTACCGCTACAAGTAGAAGCATTGTCCATGTTGTAAATTACCCATCTTACTCACATTCTCCATTTTTCTTCATTTCATTTACTATAATTCCTCCTTTTTTTTAAAAAAAAAAAACACTATCTATAATCACAACTGCTTAACTCACCTACTTAATATCACTCTTATCGTATCTGTTTGTAACTTAGGACACAAGTAGATTTTGCAGTGATGAGGACATAGAAGCGTGTGCTTGTGAATTAATGCTGAAAAACAGTTCACTTTTAATTGTAACAGTGTATAGATCCCCACTGGGAAATTTTGGATTATTTATGAGGAACCAGGATTCCTTACTGCGCTGTCTGTCAGACATCAGCAAGCAGTTAATAGTCTGTAGTGACTTCAGTGTAGATTTTCTAAAGGATTCTGATAGGAAAAATTGTCTGGAAACTTTATTTGGATCCTGCAATTTGCTCTCAGTAGTTAACATCCCAACACGGGTGGATAAAGACAGTAGGTCCCTAATTGATATCGAGTTCTTTGATGAGGCACAAAGCAAGAAAATAACTGTTTATCCAGTAACAGATGCTCTCTCTGATCATGATGCACAGTTGGTTAGGATAAATGACATAGTGCCTTAGAGTGTGGATACACCTAGTGGAAGTCAGTCGGAACCATTAATGACAACAGGGCAAGTGATTTTAAGAGTAGTTTACAAGAAACAACCTGGGATGAAATTTATAAAGAACCAAATGCTGATATAAAATTCAATCTGTTCCTTGATAAATTAATACCAGTATTTGAAAATGGCTTTCTGCATAAGCTAATCAGAAGGGACATTAAACAGCCACATAGAAAACCATGGATCACTAATGGGATTGAAGTATTTTGTGAAAGGAAAAGGGAAATGTATCTTTTGGCAAGAACAAGCAGAGACCCTGCTTTAGTTGCGCACTACAAAAACTACTCAAAATTACTAACAAAGGTTATTAAATAATCAAGACTTACGCACATAATGTCAGAAATCAGTACGTCTGACAACAGAGCTTAGGCAATATGGAATATAGTGAAGCAAGAGACAGGATAACTAACCACACTTGAATGGAAGGGTTATAAATGACAAGTAAAAGGCAGCAAATGTATTTAATAATCATTTCTTAAACATAGTAAAAAAGCACAGGGACCAGTAGTTCAAGAGAAAGATCACACCAGTATATTGAAGAAGTAACTCCCACAAAATTACATCATATGAATGTACCACCAACTTCTACTTCTGAAATTAAGAGGCTTATACATTCTCTCAAGAGTAAAAGCTCTCCTGGTTTTAGTGGTGTTTCCAATTGAGTAATAAAGATTTGTTCCCATATAATAAGTCCGGTATTGTCCGAAATACGTAATGCATCTTTAACTCAAGGCATTATTCCAGAGAGACTAAAACATGCCATTGTTAAAGCCCTCTTTAAGAAAGATGACGAGAGAGACGTCAGTAACAACCGATCTATTTCACTGGTGACATCATTTTCCAAAATTTTTGAGAAGGTGATATATTCTAGAATAGTGTCTCACCTTAGCAACAAAAATATCCTCAGAAAAATCACAGTTTGGGTTTCAGAAGGGTTGCTCTACTGAGAACGCCAGTTACATGTTCACACACCAGATATTACAAACATTAAATGACAAAATAGCATCGGCAGGTATTTTCTGTGACCTATCCAAGGCATTTGATTCTGTGAATCATAATATACTACTAGATAAATTGAAATTTTGTGGGATTGATGCTATAGCTAACCAATGGATCATGTCATATCTAACCAAAAGAATGCAGAAAGTTGTACATAGTAGTAATTCAACCAGCATAATCCAGAGACAGAATTCTGACTCAGGAGAAATCACCTATGGGCTTCCCCAAGGCTCAATCTCAGGTCCAGTACTGTTTCTCACGTATATAAATGATCTACCATCTAATGTACAACAAGCAGAATTAGTTCTTTTTGCAGATGACACCAGTGTGGTAATCACTCCCAGTATACAAACAGAAATGGAACAAAGGTCTCAAAAGTATCATTGACTGGTTTTCTGCGAATGGTCTCGTCTTGAACTTCACAAAGACGCATCATATTCAGTTCTGCACCTCCAGGGGTACTGCACCAGTGATAAGTGTAACACATAGTGATGAAATAATACATGTGGTAGAAACTTCAAAATTCTGTGGTGTCCATATTGATGAGAAATTAAATTGGAAAAAAAATTGGAACTCCTAAAACAACTTAGTTCAGCCACATTTGCACTTAGAACCATAGCAAATCAGTAGACTGACATGTTTTACTTATTTTCATTCAGTAATGTCATATGGAATAGTGTTCTGGGGTAACTCATCTTTAAGAAAGAAGGTCTTCATTGCCCAGAAACGTGCTGTGAGGATAATATGTGTGCTCACCCGCGATCATCTTATAGACATCTCTTTAAGGAGTTGGGCATTCTGACTACGGCTTCACAGTATATTTATTCCCGCATGAAGTTTGTTGTAAATAATCCAATACAGTTCAAAAGAAACAATGAGGTACATAATTACAATACTAGAGGAAAAATGACATTCATTACTCGAGATTAAGTTTGTCTTTAGCACAGAAACGGGTGCACAACGCTGCAACAAAAAGTTTTGACCACTTACCCAGTGATGTAAGATGTACAACAGACAGCAATGTAAAATTTGAAAATAAATTGAAAAAGTTGCTCCTTGACAACTCCTATTCCGTAGAAGAATTTCTATGTTTGTAATGTGTGAAAGTTGGTGGGTAGGAATTGCTAACTCAGTATATATATCTTGTTTTTATTTCGGGGAAAAACAATTATATGCTGATGTTTAAAGGACAAATAGATGTACAAATTAATTTGCAATATGAATGTAAAATAACTCGTTCCACATCATGACGATTTATTGTGCAAATCGATCCATGGAACAACTAATTAACTAACTAACTATTAATGGCGAGATTATTTTGTTCAGCCACATCTCTGGAATGTGTCACGTATATTACAATTGTTGTAATTTGTCTATAGTTCATTAGTTAATGTGTCATATATTTTATCTTAATTAACTTAGATCGCATTTACACTGAAGTGATCGCCCTCGTTTTATTCCTAATCCTTAGATTAACATTTTTCATCTCTGGAAACGGAAATACTCTGTAGATGCTCTGTTTTAAAATCTTCGATCCAACAAAATTTCTCTGCACCACATGCATATATTTTTACCTTATGATGGCGTAACAGCCGAAAATCGGTTCGTGTGACAAATAATAAATACAGTAGAATATTGCACCAGTGTTGTGTGTGTTTCATTCACAATTATCCTACTATATTACTTTGGTACGAGTACCATGGACAGCCCGCATCTCGTGGTCTTGCGGTAGCGTTCTCGCTTCCCACGCCCGGGTTCCCGGGTTCGATTCCCGGCGGGGTCAGGGATTTTCTCTGCCTCGTGATGGCTGGGTGTTGTGTGCTGTCCTTAGGTTAGTTAGGTTTAAGTAGTTCTACGTTCTAGGGGACTTATGACCACAGCAGTTGAGTCCCATAGTGCTCAGAGCCATTTGAACCATTTGAACCATGGACAGCTCTTGATGTACCTCCTATCGGCTATTTGTATCACTGTTTCCCTCGTATTACGGGCTACGTACTGCTTGAGAAAGAACAATGTTTGTTTTCTTACAACGATGTATTGTCTGTGCTATAGGGGAAACGTCAGAAAATTTCGGTGTGTGGTTTCAGAAGCAAATACACCGTTCCCGATAAACGCTGACAAATTCTGCAAGCGAGGGTTTGATACTTCACATCGATCCACTATAAATTCCTTGAGAAATCTGCTGTGCCGAAATAATCTACTAAGATTTTCTTTGACTTGTTTGCATTAATTGAGGAGAGAAAGTAGCATCCCTAGGACTGTTACTTTCGTAGTTACATCTTTCTCAGGGGTTGACTTCTCGTTGCGAACCCTTTAAGCCCTACCGAGCGAGGTGGCGCAGTGGTTAGCACACAGCACTCGCATTTGGGACGACTACAGTTGAAACCTCATCCGGCCATCCAGATTTGGGTTTTCCGTGATTTCTCTAAACCGCTCCAGGAAAATGCCAGGATGGTTCTTTTGAAGAGGGCACTTCCGATTTCCTTCCCCCTCCTTTCGTAATCCGAGTTTCTCCTCCGACACTAGTGACTGTGCTGTCGACGGGACGTTAAACTTTGTTTCCTTTCTTCAAGCTATAACTCCAGCAGTAAGTTTTAACGCTTCATTTTTCTTGAAAGCACAGACCTGACCGGACGCATTAAGTCGGTACTTTAAACAGCGGGTAATGAGGCAACCACTCGTAGAGAAGATTCCTCTGGAGCAGCAGGTCGCTGGCCGACACCTGATAGCGTTGCCGCGCGCCCGCCGCCGCCTCGCAAGTCAGTGTTCTGAAGGGGCCGCTCAGCCGTTGGTGCACGCCGTCAACTTTCGCCATGGCTCACGTCTAAAATGAGACTCTGCATGAGGTGGGGTGAGGTCCGACCTGTGAGGGAGAACATGCAGCTCTCGAATTCCATGAGGTGTTGACGCCAAAGGCGATTATCAGATAATTTTCCAATAATGCTCGACTGAAGCTGTCAGTTTGTTTCGAAGAAAGTTTGTGTGTGTGTGTGTGTGTGTGTGTGTGTGTGTGTGTGTGTGTGTGTGTGTGTGTGTGTACACTTAGTTGGTATGCAGATGACGCTGCAGTATGCAGGAAAACATCGTTTAATGACTGTTAGACGATACATGAGGACTTAAACACAATTTCTATTTGACGTCATGAGTGGTAGCTTGCTCTAATTGTAGAAAAATGTAAGTTAACGCAATTGGGTAGGAAAAGCAACCACGTAATATTCGAATACAGTATTAGTTGTGCGCTGACGTAGTAACGTCGATTAAATATCGAGGCGTAACGTTGCAAAGTGGTATGAAATGGGACGAGCGTCCTAAAGCTGGTAGTATGGAAGCCGAAAGGATGGCGATAATTTTAGGAGTGTGAAACTCATCTAAAAGGAGAACACATATACAACACTTGTACGACCAATGCCTAGTGCAGCTCGAGTATTTGGAATCCTCGCCTGGTCAGTCTAAAAGAAGACATCGATGCAGTTCAGAGGCGGACTGCTAGATCTGTGTTGCCAGTAGGCTCGATCAACAGGCGAGTATTACGGAGATGCTTCCAGAACTCAAGTGGGAATACATAGATAGAACACGTTCTTTTCGCGAAACACTTGTCACAAGCTGTTGGACTCACTGCTGAGCTTCGTGACCCCATGAAGCAAGAGTCTCCGTCCAGGACGGTTGCCAGATTCTCTTAGAGCCTGCTGAAGACGTTGACCAGACCTCTTGATTTGATCAATCAACCTGCTCGCTGCTCTTACCCTCAGTCTTCCTTCCATGAATATTTTCTCTAGGTTTTCTCCATCTCTTCTCAGAATACGGCCAAATAGAAAGCCTACTGAAAGAAATTTAGAAAACCGACATTATCGGCTACCGCCAACATAAATTTCGCGTAAGAACCATCAAGAGAAATTAATGCTCGTACGGAGATACATAGAGTGATTTTTCCCTTGTTCCACTTGCGAGTGAGACCCAAGGGATTGACAAGTAGTTGTACAAGGTATCCACCGCCACCACCAAATAATGGCTTGCACAGTATGTATGTAAATAATTAATAGCGAAAGCTCACAGGCGTGAAACTATACTGTGATAGATGCCAAAACGTTCCAGTAAAAAGAGGTCTGCAGAGGTATCGTTTGTGAGATAATTGCGAATGCTCTGTTACGAAACGCCACTGATGTCAGCATAAAATATTGTCGTAGCCAATACAAATACATTTGAAGTGCAGATTTTTGGATTAAGTTTGCTTTTAATTAGTTTCTCTTTTCATCTACGACCGGACGGCTGTTGTGTTTCCACTGCTCTCAAGCATGTCCGTTCTTGAAATGATGCGTCCTTTCTCATCTGCAGCGACTCCTTGAGCAGTTAGCAAGCTCTCGCCCAGTGCTAACCTCGCCAACCATTGGTCATTGCTGTCCAGGATTCCCTGTATTCTCTTGGACAGTGTGGACGCTCAGCGACCTTCGTCCGGACCTTGGGCCACGTAGAGATCCCGGGGAATGAACTCGCTGATAGCCTGGCCAAACTGGACACCAGTGAACCGACTCTTCAGATCGGTATTCCGGAAACAGACGTCCGATCGGCATTACGCCGACAAGTTTTAGGTCCCTGGAAAACGGAGTGGCTCACTATGACTTCACCAAACTAACTACGGGTGATAAAGGAAATTACGAATCTGAAGAGGTCCTCCATGCAGGCCTCTCCAGGACTCTACCTTCCCTTGCCGTCTTCGCATCGACCATACTTGGCTGACACTGGTCGTCTCCTCCGTAGTGAGGACCCACTCCTCTGTCGTTGTGGCGCCCCTTTGACGGCGGTCCACATTTTGCTGGACTGTCCCAGTCTAGCCGCCGTGCGGAGGACTCGTAATACCGTTGACTCGCTACGCCCGCTTTTAGGTGTCGACTCCCCCGCGGGACTTTGTTTTACGTTTTATTAGTGAAGCTGGCTTTTAGCATTCTCTTTAAGGGAGGGCCATTTAACCTTATCGGCGCATTGAGGGATTGGCAGAATATCTGTTGCCTCCTCTGCGCAGACCGAGCTACAATTGTCTGGGCTTAGTGGTCCTCACCCTACCTGCTCTTTTAATCTTCTCCCTCCACCCTCAGTTAGAGTTGGTCGTCATTTGTCTCCCTGTGCTGGTCTTGCCCTGTCCGTGTTCCAAGGCAATTTCGGAGTATCTCTGGTGAGCGGCGGGGGCTTCCGGCTGCTCCCTAGATGGTGCACAGTGCTTGCCTTTCTTCCTCTATCTGGCATTCTTCTTTTTGTCCCGTATCTTAGCTTCGTTGACATTGGTAGACTTTGGGAGTTTCTTCCCCTGGGTTTTGCGCGGTAGGCTATCATCAATCTACCGTCACATATTCTGTTCGAGGACAAAGGGTCTGATGGCCTATCAGTTTGCTCCCTTTGAGCATCCAACCAACGAACCAATCATCTACTGCCGGTGGTTGGGAAATGTGGTACATGCATGATAGGGCACCGATACTTTTTGCTGCTGATGTAAAAAGAAATCTCACGCTTCGATATGATAAAAGATGGGTGGATAGAGCAATTTGTGTAGCTTGGGATTTTTTCCATATGATCTCAGTCCACTGTTTTTTTTTTCTGACAGGATAATCTCAGACGAGAAGACTCACGTTGATACGGTTGCAGAACTACTGCAGCAAGCTGCACAGTCTTGCAAAGATTTACGAAATGATCCAGCAATATTGGAATAAATTCGTAACACATTGAAGAAACCAGTGCATGGTTCCATCCAAATACAAGGACAACGCGTGAAGCACGTCCTTCAACGCGTGCGAATGTAAATTGTAACATGTAATACGCTCAAGAAGTGCTGTACTTCTTGCTACGGTAGGTCATGGCTGACATGAGTCAAATTAGACAAGGCTTAATCGAAAATTTTACATTTCAAGCATATTTTCACTAACAAGGTCAACGGAAATCGTTGTAACAGAGGTTCGGCTAACCACAATGACTTCAGCGATAAGTTTTTAAGCCTTAGCGGCCAACACGCAGTAGTGATTTTTGCAGATAAAAACTTCATGGCGTACAGGTGTTCGATTCCGGTTCGCTACCTTCTGCTCTCAATGCGCTAGCAACTGGGCTTCCCCAGCACACCTAACAATCCTACTCAAAGGATGCTAGTACAGCACATAGTGTTTTCTGTGGAGTTCGACAGGTAATGAAGGCATCCAGTGGCATGTTCAAGCTTTCGTGAAGCATGCTCGGATAGCTCAGTTAGGAGCACACTACCCACGAAAGGTAGGGTTCAGAATACTATTCGCAATCCAGCACAGTTTTAACTAGACACGCAATCGTAATCCAAGCACATACTCCGCTAAGGAGTGAAAAAAAACATCACTTCTACTGGATCGCCAATAGCAGAGACTTCCAGTCGTGCTTCGAGCAGAATGCGAGTGCCGGAGGCAGCGCGAGTGAGCAGGCTCTAGATAAGTGGCTGGCCAGGAGGCCTTGGCGGCTGCTTGATAAGGAGGCCCATGTACAAAGCTGCCCTCCCGCCTGACCGTAGCGCAGGCGTGCGAAGCGGGTGACCTTCACGCGAAAGCTCGTGCTACTGCTGATACTAAAAAGTCTGTTTTGTTTTGATGTCTTCGATTTAAACATTTGGTACATGCGAAGTACACTTAACATTATTTTTCATGTTTTCGAAAATTACACAGTTGCACAGAAGAGAAACACACGAACTGTCTCAGATTGTCGTGTAACCAGCGCAATGACGGCGTTGGCTTATCCTGCCATACGATACTGTCCAGAGGTTTCGTCGTGTGAATCTGTACTTATTAGTGAAAGGACATTCATAGACAAATTTCAGTTAGTAATAACAACAGTAACCCCTCTACCCTCCAATTCTTTAAAGAATCGTTCTCCAATGGATAAAAACAGCTTCAAACGTTTCATGAATTTACAAATGAGATAATATGTTAAAAATATGACGTTAAGCGTTTAAGCAAGAAAAAGTTTAGAAAAGGTTTGAAATTATATGTAAAATTTGCTGGAAGTTGCTAAGTATTCTCCTTCTCAAATACTGGACGAATATCGCGAAACTGGGCAGTGTGTGTAACGGATATGATACGTGAATCGGGATGGCAATCATTGAAACAAAGCCATTTGTCGTTGCATTAGATCTTCTCATGAAATTTTAATCACCAACTTTCTCTTTCGAATGCAAAAATATTTTGTTGGCGCCCTAGGGAGAAATGATGATTGCAATAAAGTAAGAAAAATCTGAGCTCGCACGGAAAGACTTAAGCGTTCGTTTTTCCCGAGTACTTGTCGAGAGCGGAACGGTAAAGAAATAGCTAGAAAGTGGTTCGAGGAACCATCTGCCAGGCACTTGATCGTGAGTTGCAAAGGAATGAAGCAGATGTAACATATAATCTGTGTAATTTGCGTGCCCTGAGTTACGCTGCCTTCAGATATTTACACAGTTTCTAACTTAAACCGCTTCACTCAGTGTGTTAAAGCTATAACCTAAGATTATACCTCTTACGCATTTGATTATAACAGCAGTTTATTTTTTAAACTCAGTCATTAATTATTTGAAATAGTGATTTCTAATTTTGTGGCCCCTGGAAACCGTTAGGCAGACGGGCTGCAACTGGGGCCGGGTGAAGGTTTCAGGCATTTACTAATATACATTCAAAGGCAGTTTAGTGGAAGTTCAGTAGTAATGGCACTTATAAGGTGGTTCTTAAAATACCTATGATTTTGGTGCGGCGAACACAAATATTTGGTTATTTGCAGTTCACGTCGCATGTTATTTAAATTTTAATAAAACACACAGTTACAGCATACCTAAGAAAGCAACATGTGTAACAGTACATCTCGGATAATGCCTCCCCTCTTCCAGAAGTCGTAACTACATCTACACGTCACTCTGAAAGCCACCCCACTGTGTGGAGGGGGATATGCTACCCCTAACTGATCCCCCTATCTCTGTTCCGCTCCAAAGTGGCACGTGGGAAGAATGATTGCCGGTAAGCCTCTGTATTGGCTCTAATTTTCCATATTTTCTCGTCGTAGTCTTTTCGAGAGATGCACATGGGAGGAAGTAATATGTTGTCCCACTCTTCCCGAAAAGTGCTGTCTCAAAATGTCAATAGTAATCCTCTCCGTGTGACGCACACCACCTCTCTTGCGGCGTCTGTTAGTGGAGTGTGTTGAGCACCTCTGTAACGCTCTCGCACCGACTAAACGATCCCGTGACGAAACGCGCCATTCTTCGTTGGATTTTCTCCCTCCCTTCCTCCCCCCCCCCCCCAATCACTCCTATCTGGTAAGGTTCTCAGACTGACGAACAATATTCAAGAATCGGCCAGACAAGCGCCTTGTAATTGTAAGCTACTTCCTTCGTGGATGCGTTACATTTCCTTAAAATTCGTCCTGTGATCTGTCAGACATTTGTTTTCCTACTATTTGTTTTATGTGGTCATTCCATTTAACGTAGCTCTCCCGGAAGTTAGACGTAGTGTTAGATACTGTTTTCTGCAACTTGTCATCAATAGTATAGTTATACAGTAGTGCATATATTCTCCTATGTACGCGCAATGTGTTACATTTACGTATGTTTAGGATCATGTGCCAGAATCCGCACCATTCATCTCTCTGCAGGTCATTTTGGAACTCGATACTGTCTTCTGACGTTGCTACTTTCTTATAGAAAACCGCGTCATCTGCGAACAGCCTTAAAGATCTTCCGACACTTTCTAACAGATCGTTTACATACATTGTAAAAGTAAAGGTCCTACCACACTTCCGTGGGGTACTCCGGAAATTACCTTTACATCTATGTTCTTCCGTTAAGAGCGACGTGTTGAGTTCAAGTAAATCGTGTATCCAGTCGCAAACGTGGTCCGATACTTGGTAAGCTCGCATTTCTTTCACTAAGCGACAGTGCGAGACGGTGTCAAATGCTTTACTGAAGCCGAGAAACAAGGCATCAACCCGAGGGCCCTTGTTAAACGTTACGGATCACATGGAGAAACAGAGCGGCCTGAGTTTCGCAATATCTCTGTTTGCAGAATCCGTGCTGATTCTTATAGAGGTGATTACCGTGCTTATCGCTGTGGTACTATGACAGTATCTGAGCCCCTTCAACTAATTAACTGGAGACACAAATACATCTCGGAACCAGAATACCCAAGGGCGAGCGCCTCGTACACAGAGACACGAGACGGATGGTGAGCTTAAAGCGCCCTCGCTCGCGTTCCCTGCCATTTTCAAAGGACGGAAGGGTAGAGTTAAACAGCCCAGCGACACTGAGGTAACTGCAGTTGCGTCGCTGCCTCAGATGGACCAAAGTGCGTCAGGGCATCGGACTTGACCTTGTTTAACGAAGCGTTCAGAGATCGGTCTTGCGTGATTTACAGGAACCACGGACCACTTAGATAAGATGATTGGACGTTTTCCCGGATAACAACATACTGTATTAAACACTACCCCATTGCATTCGGGACTGCCTTTAGCCAACAGTAGTGTAGCCAAGCTTGATGCTTCTGGTCAGTACAGTACACCAATTAATGGGTTCGAGTCTGCGCTTAATTTTAATCCTTAAACACTGTTTTTTTACAGGAAGGATTATGGGAGCACGTGCAGGTAGAAAGACTTGTTCCTTTGAGTACTCCATCTTTATGTAGTTGGCAGATTGGTCCAGAATTTAGCCTCGAAAATTGTTTCAGTATGGAAATAGTTTCACTTTTTGTCAAATATTTCTGAAGTACTTGGTTAAATAATCACCGCTGGTAGACATTCTCCAGATAGTCTGTCGATGCGGAAAGGAAAATACAGTACGCTGCCGTGTTTCGGAAGGAAACCTGTGCGCACTCAAATAAGTGTAAATGAAAAATGGAAAACTATGTATAAGCGTCTACATCCGTGTTATTCACTGACACGGAGACGCATATTAAAATGAAGAGAAACAAACGACGCCCAGGATTATTCCACCTCAGGCCGAGTTAATAAGCACAGCTGCCGTTTCCCTCCAGTGCGCGTTAGTACACAAGAGTCAATGTCAGTTTGTTTTACGTTTTTAATAACGTCGTGTTCACGGAAATGGTACTCTTCGACACGTTCTTGAACAGGTCTTGAGGAGGGGAAGTGCATGATCGAATAAAAATGCAGTGAGCAATTTCAAAAAGACTTACTGCTGTTCATATCTTTGTAAAAAATCAAGTTACAAAGGGAGTCGTGCTGTTTAATGCCCTGGTAGCTAAACATCATTTGCTTAAGACATTTTTTATTCTGCCTCTGCTCACAAAGAATGCTCCAAACGTTTTTTGGTGCTGTTGAACCATAATCAGTGGGCTTGCTTTGTTTACTGTAAAGATAATTTACTTCCATAAAGAATGAATGCATTCATAAATTTCACTGTCTCCAGAGTGAAATTTTCCCTCTGCAGCGGGGCGTGCGCTGATATGAAACTTCCTGTCAGGTTGAAACTGTGTGCCGGACCGAGACTCCAGAGCGAGACATTTGTCTATCCCGGGCAGATGGTGCAGTGACTGAGCTACCCAAGCACGGCCCACGATCCGTCCTCACAGCTTTATTTCCGCCAGAACCTCGTCTCTTATCTTTCAAACTTCACAGAAATCCTCCTGCGAAACTTGCAAGACTAGCACTCCTGGAAGAAAGGATACTGCTGGGATATGGCTTAGCCACAGCCTGAGGGATGTTTCCCAGGATGAAATTTTCATTCTGCACCGGAGTGTGAGGTTTGTTGAATCTCAGTCGGTAGAGCACTTGCCCGCGAAAAGCAAATGTCCGGAGTTCGAGCCTCGATCCTGCACACAGTTTTAATCTGTCTAGAAGTTCCTGGTTTTTATGGAGCAGTAGTAGTTCGTCTGCAATACGTCATTTAAAAATAAGAATGAATTTCCGTTAACGTGCTTCCCGCAATTAAAATCTTATGCAAACTTCAGGCGTCACTAGGCAGTGATCCGCCCTAAAGTCTTACACTCAGCGGAAACTCATAATCTAGGAAGAACAGGACTAATTACGATACTAGAACTAGTGGAACAAAAGATTCTCAGGAGGCTGTTGGGACCTCGAAGGACAGAAGATGGTCATCTCACGAGAAGAGCGAACCAAGAATTCTATACCAAGATAGAATCTCGGACATCATCGCGGAAAAGAGGAGCTTGTTCTTCGTACACTTCCTTAGAATAGACTAGGCGGGTCTAACAGCAAATAACACAATTTCTAGTGAACGAGAGAACGAAAGTACGTTGGATCCAAGAGATAAAAAAGGATCTAGAACAAAAGGGAGTACAGCATCCAGAGATATGCAGGAGCATGATAGTTAAATAAAAAATTCAGGCTTTCACAGGTTCCGAGGACAAAAATAGACCCAGAACAAAATCTAATTGCACAGAAGAGCGAAGAAGGTTGCAAAGTATGAGAATGGAAGAATATCGGACAAGGAGAAAGAACAGAAGAAACGATGCTGACGTGAATTAACACGTGATCCTCAGAGGGCCAAAACGAGCAGATCAACAACAACTCAGTTTTGGTGGAGTACTATAAATTATAGTTTCCCGCTCATTTTTCCCGACCTGCTACAAAATGGCGATTTATTCTCAGACTTAGCGATTATTTTTGTGAATTTTGTTCCTTATAAGTTGTTTAGGTTAAAGCCTTGTGAGTGCTACAAGTGAGCAGAAAAGTTAGTTGTGATTCGGGCTAAGTCTGTTTCGGGTAATTTTGTCGTAGAGAGTTGTACTTCTCAAAGTGCAGATCACACACTGTTGCAATGTTTCGTCGGCGTTAATCTATTTCAAATTATTTTCTTTCGACAAATAAGGTACGAACAAACGAAACTTTTTTTTTTCATTTCTTCCAACAGTAAATAGATTTAATGTGTGTACAGAAGGACAAAGTTTCGAGAGTTGTCGGTTACGATCATGCCAGTGGTGATCTGCAGAAACTGCCGTCGACAACAATAAGGTTCATTAGCGAACACAGCGTGAGACTTTTAGATGTGTTTTTGTTTTGTGGAAAACAGAATTTTCCTCGCAAGGATAATAATGATTAGCGGAGGAACTTTTTTCCAAATCTCCGGGATGCTGCAGTTAATGCGACACCTGATGAATCTGGTAGTTTTCCGCGGAACTTAACCGTGGGTGAGAGCTCTGGTCCCGCGCAACAGGTCACTCGGGTGAAGCCGAAGGCCACACTGATAACAGCCGTTTAGGAATAAACAGGAATCTGCTTTCTCTCCTGTGGATTGCCGACAAGAAATTAATACTTTTTATTCAAGTCAGGCGTATAATTTAAACCCTTTCACAAAGTCCAGCTCAGCTAAATAGCTTAGGGATGAATGTTTCACACTTGACTATTACAGTTGTCCACTCATATTTGTTATTGTGCAAGCGGTGAATTTTTAAGCCGTGTGGTAGACTGGACTTCTGTGTGGTCTTCTTTGGAAGTCCTACCGTTGGAAATTTGCAGGAGCGAAGAAGCGGAGGTGGTATATTTTGTGACGTTCGAACCAGGATTGCTCGATTCAATATTAAATGTTGGAAGATCATTTCTCATTTATTTATATGTGTATGGTGTCTGTTCTTTCGGGCGCGTCCGACAGAACAGACTCAACACGTACAGGGTGTTTGGAAATTCCCGTTACGAACTTCTAGGACTTGAAGAGGTGAGTGAGAGTACATAATATTTTGAACAGGAACCCATTACCGGGTTTGAGAAGACATGTTTGCTTGGTAGGTATGCAACAGGTAGTCGGGGGGGGGGGGGGGGGGGGGGGGGGGGGGGGGGGGGGGGGGGGGGCGGTGGTTACACCAGATCGGCTGTTGTCATCTGAAGTCTGTCCTACGTCTCTGACTTGGTTCAAGCGTCATTCACGTGTCTGTGAGAGCTAGAGAACATGGCTGAGTACACGTTTGGAGAATACAGCGACATGATCCCTCCGAATGACGAAGCTCACAGTAATAGAAAAGCTGCTCGTAGCCTTAATCAGGATCTTTATCTACGTCAGATTTCTTCGCGTACCTTTTCGCCACAATTACGCAACGGCTTCGAGAAAGGGTACCTTCATCATCATCACGCGTGACTGTGGCGCTCCAGCGAGACGCCGCAACACCCGAAGTAAATGTAAATGTCGTGTGACTAGGGCATTCCGTCGGGAAGACCGTTAGCCGGATGCAAGTCTTTCGATTTGACGCCACTTCGGCGACTTGCGCGTCGATGGGGATGAAATGATGATGATTGGGACAACACAACACCAAGTCCCTGAGCGGAGTAAATCTCCGACCCAGCCGGGAATCGAACCCCGAGCCCTTAGGATTGACGTTCTGTCGCGCTGACCACTCAGCTACAAACCCGAAGTGGAAGAGGCCGTACTGTATCACGTCGAAGAGAATCCGTCAACGAGTACACAAGCAGTTCCTTTGGCTGTTAATGATTGGAGCTGTAAAAGAAGTCATGTACTGGTGACGCGTAATAAATTATTTGTTGAAGTGGTTGAGTTACGAATATGTTTTCAGACGTTACCGTTTCCAGGCATGGGTTGGATTTCAAAATATTATCTACTCACTCCCCTCCACAAGTCGTAGAAGTTTCTAACGGAAATTTCCGAAAACCGTATATATATATGCGGCTTCACGGCAAGTAAAGAAACCTTAATTGCGGTTGCACTCTTCGTTCTGCCTCTTGTGGGAATCAGGTGAGGCTGCGGGCAATGAGAATGATGGACAGGGGACGCTACGTACGTAGTGCGCGACAAGTGGGAATTTGGGTTGGTCGGGAAGCGAGCTGGGATAGCCGATCTGCTTAAAGCGACTGCTCGCGATAAGCGGGAAATCCAGGTTCGAGGCCCAGTTTGGCGCAAATTCTGACTTGTCACCACTGGATTTGTTTCAGTGCCCTATTGCAGCTGGTGTCGAAATTTCTCTTTCGTCATTACACACTTACTTCGTTCTGATTTGCTAATGCAGTCATAAATTACTCTAAAACTAAGTAGACTTTTCAGTCGTGTAAATACTTTGATTCGCCATATAATACTGGGGAAAGAAATTCTGGGGTCCTACAAGTGAGGAAGACGTTAGCCGAAGACTAAAGCAGAACTGGCAGAGTATTAACGTAAGAGCAGTCTTACGTTGGCACTGCGACTTGGAGGACTCGTAATTATTTAACGACAGCGTCTTTTGCCTCTCGAGCCAGCGCTGTTTACGAAGCAAAAACAGGCGCAGGTATTTGCAGAAGTTTTGCGCTGGCGGTGCAAGCGTGCCGGGCTTGTCAAGAGCCCCCCCCCCCCCCCCCCCCCCCCCCGCCCGTCCTCCGAGTCGGTGGCTCTCATTATGTAAACCGGCGAGGGATTTCCCGCGCGGCTGGATCGAATTCGCGGCAACTGCGGCGTGTCTCCCACAGTACACGCTTCATGGATTGGAAAGCACCGGGACAAATCACTAAGGAATGCTCCCTTTCCCGCGTTGAAAGCTCTCCTGCTATCGGAACGTCATGTGCTGCTAATTTAATTCATAAGATACACAAGATGGCGTAAATATACATACGTTCCAGCGGGCTTTAGTTCAAATTCAAGCCGAGGGAATGGTTGCGCGAAGGGACACCGACCCTTCCCGCGGTCAGATATCTGGCGCCGCCCCCAGGAACGCCCACCCGTGCGTGGGAGCGCCGGACTGGATCGCGGCGGAGAGACTAAGCGAGCATCGGCTTGTCCGCTCGCCAGTTAAGTTGTCTGCAGCGGTCCTTTTATTCTCGGAGGAAGCACACAATGTGCGGTGTCCGAAGTAACAATACTGCTGCGATACGTCCTCTCGGCCTCATTTCGTTGCAGTTCTTGGTAGCTTTGACTCGGTGATCAGCAGTAGTGCGGTAGTTGCCGCCGTATTCGCAATACGTGTGTTTGTTTCCATCATCTTAGAAGCAACCAGGCACGGCTAAGTTCAACTATAACCAAGACGTTCGCGGTAGAATTGCTCGTAGCACAGCCGTCCGTGACTAAGCTGCAAACAAGTGATCTGCACCGCGAGGAATTTGCTTCACTGTATCTACAGTGGGTGCTGTAGCGTTAACCTCTCCCGCACTGCCTCTGTGTGCTCGCGACAAGTGAGTATTCATGGCTCCTTACATTCATTTATGATTTGAATCCCGGAGATTGTTTGTAATCTCTGACACAGTACTCGTTAAAGCCTGTGCTATGCTGAGTGAACGGGATTCACCTCATGAGAAAGGATTTTCACATAGATATCGACCGCGTGTACCTGCATGGTGGCAAATCAGACTTACATCCACTCTGTAATAACAATGATACGTCAGGTAAGTTCGAAATTCAATCCAGAATGGATCAAAAGCAGACCAGAAGATGCTACCAATGTGACAATAATACGGTCGCCAGCCTAATTAGGCATTAACTGAGATTCTTCCCCGTACTAGTTGGTACATATTCATGCAAAACAAGAAGTTGTAACACTGCATAATATAGTAGAATAGTATAGTGTCACGTTCAATACTGATATGGAAAATCATGAATACATAACACTGCACTATAATGTTTACTACAAATCTTTATACTGTCTATTAATCTGATTAATATCGGGCATAAGTTACCCTAGAAATTGTACTTTCATGCCACACACAAAATGTCAATTTTGATAAAGATAAAACACTGATAAATTTTGACTTTTATATTGACTCTAACTTTTGCTGGTCAAACCAATTTAGAACGCTTCAGAATTCAAATGAATGAAGAGAGGACCCAGAAACTGTTATGATCGCTGTATTTAAAAAAAAATGCTTACTGAATTTATTATTCATTCAAGATTTCCAGTATATAAGTTACTACTCTTTTCATCTTATTTACTGCTCATTTAAATGCCTTTAAATCTGTCTCGAAATAATAAACTTCATTACTATATCAATACTAAAGTTATCTTTCGACTTCGTTAGACCTTCGCTATTCATTTACCGGTTCATTAACAAAACATTTCTTTAAACACTATTCTAATGTAGCTAGTTCTGCAAACAATTATTATTAATACAATTTTTAATTTTCGTTTCGGGACACTCGGATTGCACAACGTTTGGAGAGGACCCTGTCTAGGTTAGTTGTGAGGATAATTAAATGATGGAAAAGTTCTGGAAAAATTTGTTGTTATTGCACCAAACAAACACAGTTCACTCTCTGATCCATACGAATACAGTACTAAAAGTTTCAACCTGCTAGTACCGATGCGGCGGTTGGCAGACGGCAAGGTGGTGAGTCACAGGGCACACATACAACCACAGCTATGGCTCTTGACATATAGGCACTTTAATTCTTCTTAGCGTCGCAATACTCTTCCATTTAGTGCCTATGGAATTTTGCCATGCTGTGTGGGCGTTGGAACGGCATACCCGAGGCTCAGTGAAGCTATGTCTTCCAGGAGAGCCTCCTCGCTCCAGAAGGTGTTGCTCAAACCAGTGCCAAACTCCAATTACTACTGTGTTCGTTGTGCCGTGCAGTGCCCGCGCGCATTTTCCCGCGCTCGCCTGCCATCCACCTTTTACCGCTCCCTGACAGACCGGGTATTCACCCGAGATTTTGCATTCTACATATCCTAACACATTGCCTATGTATGGACCAGACGCACAGTTACAATTTTAAACATCTTACAACAGTTTCAACATTTGTTACATTTCAATTCTATTACAATATTACTTGATATTTGACATAAATATTAATATTCACAAACTTATTTACAGTTTTCTTAACATAATGGTATGAAACAAAAAGAAATGAAATCAGAACATCAATTACACAAGTTCATCGTAAATCAGAAGAAAGGAAGTACTTACATATACAATAGTACAGAGTCGTTGTTGTTACATGTTCTCTAATTTACTCCGTCAGTGGTCTCCCTAGGGACTAGAGTAGATACAATTAGTTTGTTGTGTTTCATGTCCATCCATTCAAGAAGGTGCCCTGATAAGGATGATAAGAAAAAAATATTTATTTCGTAAGAAAAAAACCTCACCCTGCTTCCCGACATAGTCTTATTTAAACAATATGCACTTGGTCAAGCGAGCCTCCAACTTTCTCATCCCATCGGAAAAAATAGGTTCTGTCATGCACCGCAAATGTCCCTTCTTCATCTGATGAAAATTTCTTCCGAGCAATCCAAAATTTCAAGTTACGAAATAGTAATAAATTACTTCTGGGCTAAGCCGGGTGAATAGAATGGATGACGAACCAATTCAGAACGCAGTTCGTCCCCTTTCGCCATTTTTATCGCTGATGGGTGTGATGGTGCATTATCCTGATGAAAGAGCGTTTCTTGCGTCCTTGCCTTGGTCTTTCTTCAGCGAACTCAAGTTTCAGGCAATTCAACAATGAACATGACCGGATCCAGCTACGCTTTCGACTATTTTCAAGTATTCTGAGTGTTACTTCTTGGGTATCCCAAAAGACAGTGGCCCTCACCTGAGCAGCTCACAGAATGGTCTGTGCCTTCTTTGGCGCATTTTCATCAGCCTTTGTCCATTGTTTTAGCTGTCGTTTTGACTCTGGTCTCTAATGATGGATTCAGATTTCATCAACAGTCACAAATCGGCGCAAAACGTCTTGGAGACTGCGATTTAGCACCAACAAACGCTGTACTGAAATGTTCCGGGCGCGTTTTTGGTCGACTGCTAGCAATCGCGGCAGTCAGCTCGTACACAGCTTCTTCGTGCCCAATTCTCTGTGCAGCATATTATGAGTTCTCTCATTTGATATACCTACGATCTCAGCAATCTCACGAATTTGTATTCGGCGATCTTGCATTGCCATGTAATGGATTTTATCAGGTTTTTCCATTGTGATCACCTCAGTTGGATGGCCGGAGCGCACTTAATCTTCACTGCTTGTCCGACCACGTTTAAATTAATTAATCCAAAAGTGAAAGATCACTGTGAACTTCATCCAATTCTGTTTTTGTATTTGTGCGGCAGTCGAATCCTACAAATGAAAGATGATTAATAAGAGTACGTGACTCGCTTTTCTCGGTTTTCAATCGTAGTCGACACGTTTACTAATGCAGACGGCTGTCAACGATGAACTGTACCCTATACATTGTTGAAATTTTGTATACAATCCTTGGAATAATCAAGTTTACAAGCCGTGAAGTTACAACACAAATGATGTCTTCTTTCATGGAAATTTACCAGAGTTATCAAACCATACTCTTTTGAGTGGCCCACAACAAGCCTGCGGATCGACTGTGTAGACCAAATTTGCGGAGTGGCAATTTCCTACCTTTCCCATAACGAGACTGCGTCTTATTTCTGTGTGTTTTCAGAATACATCCGTTTTACCTGAGCTGTCTCACTGTTACTGGTCTGTAGTCTCCCCCTGTTCCCTTCATTAATCAATTAATTTTAATCGGTAATCAAAATCCCTCCTAGACGTGAAGAACCCGGATGCCATCAAAGTCCGGGTGGTAGGAGACTATCAGGCGAGGTCATATTAATCTCATGGTAGGAATGACGGTAACAGACAGTACACATCACTTTCACAATCTTTACGAAGCCAATGATCTACTCAGTGACAAAAAAGGAGAGAGAAAAATTGAAATCAGATGCCGGAACACAGATTGCTCCTTTCAAATTGCTCCATGAGTGTAGTCCAACTTAATCAGGGTTTACCTAAATGGTTCAAATGGCTCTGAGCACTATGGGACTTGACATCTGAGGTCTTCAGTCCCCTAGAACTTAGAACTACTTAAACCTAATTAACCTAAGGACATCACACACATCCATGCCCGAGGCAGGATTCGAACCTGTGACCGTAGCGGTCGCGCGGTTCCAGACTGAAGCGCCTAGAACCGCTCGGCCACAACGGCCGGCAGGGTTCACCTGAGAAGACTGTCTGCGGAACGGCACCTGCCTGGTAAAAATGGACGCACTGCAATGGCGCAGGGGATAGATTTCTCAAAGGATGCCGGTAGTAGTAAATGGGGTCGCCAGGTACAACTCTGACGTGAACTGACCAGTCGGCCAGGAACTAATGCACACACTGAAAGATTTGATTCGAGGAAATATACGAGGGGCGTTCAATAAGTAACGCAACACAATTTTTCCTGAAAGCATGTTGATTATATTGACGAAGCCAATACACCATATTATTCCCACTCTTTTGGTTCCAAATTCTATTTTTGAATAAAATGCAACGGCCGTGCGCCATCTCGTTGGGAAGGCCAGTATACCCCTATACTACCACTTTACCGGTCGACGTCGAAGCCAACTTCTTGCTGCCTCAATTGCATCCTTCATTGGGTCAAACAAATGATGCGAGATCCGTGCTGTAGGACGGACGAGGAAGAATAGTGCAACGAAGTTTTGTGAGCTGCTCTCATGTGCGTAGTCTTGTGTGAGGCCTTGCGTTGTCATGGACAAGTAGAATTTCATTTGCATTTTTTGTCGACGAACATGCTGAAGTGGTTTTTTCAATTTCCTGAAGGTAGCAGAATACACGTCCGAGCTGATCGCTGCACCATGAGGGAGAACATCCAGTAGACTCTGCGACTTTGAACCTTTTTTTGGAGAAGAGGAAGCGTGACGCCGCTCCGTGGATTGCCGTTTGGTTTCCGGTTCAAAGTGATGAACCCACGTTTCATCGCCTGTGTCCGATGTTCGACAAAAAATTGTCACGATCAGCCTCGTAACGTGCAAGAATTTCCTCACAGATGGTCCTTAGTTGCTCTTTATGGTCCCCAGTTAAGTGGCGGAGGTGGAAAACCGTGCAGGTGCACATCTTTGAGCACCCCAAATGGTGGGCGAGTTTGCAAGCACTGGCAAACAGAGTCGAATGTGAGTGTCTGCAGTCGGAGCTGCGTGCGACCGGCCGGCACGCGGGAGATCGGACAGGTTTGCGCGACCGTGTTACGATGATGACAGACGCCTAGCCCAAAGACTCACCGTGCTTTTGTTCACTGTCTACTCTCCTTGAAAACTGCAAGATTTTATGAATGTCTGCGAGGCTCTGGCTTTCCGTTAAAAAAAAAAACTCAGTGACAGCTGTCAGCTTGGATTGCACGTCCGTTACCGACGCCATATTGAAGGACACATATAGCGCCGCCACCTATCGGAATTCCATGAAAACATCGGGACTGGAGCAGGAATATTCCACCAAGTCCAACGCAAATACCACGGTTTTTCAACCGAAATTGGCCGATAAAAAGAAGTGTTGTTTCACTTATTGAGCGGTCCTCGTAGGATCTTCTACAGCTAGGACAAGTTTCAGCGGCATATAGAGCGCCCAATACGCGTTCAGGTCCCAAGTGTAGGGGCTGGCAAATAAAGAGCACTACGCTAAGGAAGAGGAAATTTTTTTTTACATATTCGCTTGAGGTCTGCCAGAATAATGTTGAAGTGGCAGGGGTATTTGCATTCAGCTGAGATGGCAGCAGATGGTAAATACGAAGATAAATCGAGTGAGTGGCACCACAAGAAGTTGAGAGACGTCGTTTGGGTGATAAATGCTGTGAATGAGTCGCTCACAGCCTGATTTCTTACATTCCTCTGCCTCCACTGTTTTACTCGGCCCTAAAGATGCCTGCAAATTGAGTTTGAGCGGAAGTGGCGCAGCCATTAGTTTTCCCAGGAGTGGCGGTCAGCGCACAGTCGCGTCTTTGTTCTGGCGGCCGTGACTCACGTCTGCGAGTTGCTTTGCTTGAGAACCGACTGCTGCCAACCGTGCGCCGGAAAATATCTGCGTTCCAGTCATGCTGGTTTCACATTCACCACATAACTTACGAAACTGGTTGCATCTTGCCTAGTTACTTTAAGCTTACTGGTTCTTCCTGATGACTGACGGATGTGATCGTTCTCGCTGTGCGAAAAAAATTACGCATTCTGTCGAGCTGCAGTTTTGTGGGAAAAAAGGTCTGGCGCGTCTCACAGGTGGGTGTCGCGCCCGTGTTTGATGTGTGCAGCCAGAGCAAGCAGGTAATGGCAATCAACCGCTGCGTTTCTTAGCTTTCGCAATGCAGCCGCGGAGTGCGTACCTTTCACAGCGCTCTTTCCACTGACCAGTCACGAGCTGACTCAGGAACAAACGCTCCTGTAAAATAATGTGAGAATTCTGCGTTTGTGTTGGCATAAGGGAAACGCCGAGCGGGTTACCTGCACACCTCATACTTCTGCCGTTCCCTAACAGGTAGATTAAACCTTTCGTAGACAGTCTACGTATATATCATCAGCGTCGAAAAATTAACGAAGTTGTGTGCGGCTTAGTGTAACTCTACTGTATGAAGAAGTTCCTCTCATCAGATCGTCGTCGTGAGTTTTTTACTACAAAATCTGTACTGACTTCTGTTTCATTTGTGTGTAAGCGTTGTTTCCTGCAAGATTATGAATTGTTGTGACACGTGTCTTAACGTTTTTGAGAATATGTCCTGGTATGTGCCGATCTAGAGTTGTATGTGGAGTACCATGGTGGCTGCTGCTACTGCACTTGTGTGCGCAAGCGCGCTGAAATCATTGCACGTGTAACCTGGGCAGTCGATAGATGGTCATGACTAGTGTCATAGTTTACACACACACACACACACACACACACACACACACACACACACACACGTGACTTAAACCCATTGGATTTCACTGAGTTGGGGACATGTCGAAATAACAGTTTATTCAATACCTGCAAGTGATGAAGCCCTTCTTTCAAGAGTTGTTATCCGACGTTTCAAGCGTATATAGGACTCACGTTGGCGGTGAGATCAAACTTGAATGCAGGCGAAAATGGAGCCTTCGAATACTTTGTGACGAGTTGAGAAAAGGCACTTAACGAGAGCTTGCTTTGACTGTTATTTCTTGCGTGACACTACGACAATACGGATACAAAGTATTTCCTCTAATTTTCACACCAGGAATCTAGTTTGTACCGTATGAGCAGAAATCTTAACATTCACAACTGCATAAAAGCCTCTTACTTAGTTATCAACCGGCCGCGGTGGCCGAGCGGTTCTAGGCGCTTCAGTCCGGAACCTCGCGACTGCTGCGGTCGCAGGTTCGAATCCTGCCTCGGGCATGGATGTGTGTGATGATGTCCTTAGGTTAGTTAGATTTACGTAGTTCTAAGTTTTAGGGGACTGATGACCTCAGATGTTAAGTCCCATAGTACTGAGAGCCATTTGAACCGTCATTAGAAAACAGAACTTTCACGACAAGGGGACCATGGACTGGTGCCTTCCAAAAGTATTCTATGTCTACTCCACTTGGAGACGAGGCGATCAACTCGTAGAACGCTGACGACCGCTGACGGATCCACGACCGCACCCACTCTTGCCCTTCCTCGTACCACTAAAACCGACGTCCACGTATGTCTTTCTTCAGGTCGTCAAAGATGTGACAGTTACGCGTTGAAAGATCAGTGCTGTATGGAGAATGTTTGCAGTGTTTCCCAGCCAAATCGATGAGGCTTAGCCTTCGTCCGATGGGCTGTGTGGGGGCGGCCGTTACCGTGCAACAGGATGATTCCGCCCGACAGCATTCCTGAGCGGTTTGACTTGATGGCGCGTCGCAGCTTCTGCAAATTTCCCTTTGATTGTGGTCAGACGCTCGAGGGACTCGACTAGTAAAGGATCCCCTGCGATCGAAGGAGGTGGTCATCATGACCTTAGCGGAACTAGTGTGAGCAGTTTTGGATTTGTTTGACGGGAGAAATATGGGATGTTTGCATTGCTGGCCTTGTCATTTGCCCTCGGGCTTGAAATGGTTGCACCACGTGTCGTGCCCTGTGATGACACACGACAGAAACGCCTACCCTTCCTTGTGGTACCGCAGGAAAGATGACTTTGACTTGACGCAGTTCTGTCCTTCCGTCAGGTGATGCAACACACACTAAACGAAAATTTTGCAGTAATGCAGCTAATGATGGCATGCACGGAGCCATGGCTAATGCCTACCTGAACACGAGTTTCATCCTTAGTGATTCGTTGGTCTCCCCGAATAAGGCCATCAATCCGCCCCACCCCATCAGGGGTAATGGCTCGATGGACCCGTCCTGCGCGCGGATCACCTCGCAGTGATGTGCGGCCCTACGGGAATCTCCTCTGCCAGTCGTGCACAGGCGTCAGGGACGTGCAGTGTTCACTGTACACGGTGGAGATGAATTTCGCGTACTCCAGCACCCCTAGCCACCAGATAACGAACCGCAGTTCAGCGCTTCTGTTTGCTGGCCACCATGTCAACAGCTGGACGAACATACTAGACCAGTCCGCCAGCAACCACGGTCATAATCCAACAACAGCGTGCACAGGTGACGTGCCGCTAAGCCGCTCCCCTGACAAGGCGGTGACGGTATCGGTACATAACAATAGCTTAACTACATTTCCTAATACGGTTTAAACTACTTAACATCAACGGGACCACCCATACCTGAAGTAATTCAAAGTTTTATTACGAGTTGGGTTTAAACCCACTACTTAAATGTTTCATTGAGAATAGTAGCTTAAGTATTTAACTGTAGCGTTAAGCGCGATCTCAGTCTGACCCGCATTAGGCGCGTGTTTCTTAAGCATTTCCAAGACACAGGTATTATTTGGATCTACACATACTTTGTATGGTTCAAATGGCTCTGAGCACTATGGGACTTAACTTAGAACTACTTAAACCTAACTAACCTAAGGACATAATACACATCCATGCCCGAGGCAGGATTCGAACCTGCGACCGTAGCGGTCACGCGGTCCCTGACTGTAGCGCCTAGAACCGCTCGGCCACTCCGGCCGGCATACTTTGTATAACCAGAGTTATTATCACAAACAATTCGTCGAACCGCCCCACTGAAGGAAGGCAGCGCTGGCCAAAAAACTGCTACATTCTCTCATGAACACCGGCACAGTTTTTAACTGCTATCTGCTGCCCTCTGCTTTCGGTGATTACTGCTTCAACGTATGCGACTGATGTTACCTCGTGTACGTCACGCGCCTGAGAGTCTCGCGGGGTTGAGGCAAGCAGAGCGGGACTTCGTGTCGCGCGCGCGAGCTGCGGCTGACAGCCGGCGGTGCCTTTCGGTTCCTGGCGCTGCGGAGAAAGCGTAACGAAAACTTGGCGCCTGTCTCCGGCGTGTCTTCCTGTTCCGACAGCCCCGGAAACCGAACCAAATGCTTTGCATTCGTATCGAATTGGTGTTGCACCAGAACTAGCGGAGGAAGTTACTTGCAGGGAAGCAGCTTTTTATGTGCCGTGCTAAGTTACACACAGCTTGATGGTAAAATCAAGTTAGTGTATTGTTATTCTTCGAATAACTTAGATCAGTTATTGTTTATCATTACTCTTGAGAATAGTCAATTGACATTCATTGTGCAATTTACAAAGAAGTTTTGTGCAAATGGACATAAAAAAGTAAAACTGTCAACTCTAAATGTACAGTAATATGCAGGCAGCGGAATAGCAATGATTTGTTCACACAAAAGCATTATACCTCCTGTCCAATTTATCTTCAACATTTAAATTACATCATTCCAAAATAATTCTTACAAGATTCATTATTAAGCCATAACGAATACAGTAGATAACAACCACAGATTTCACAATGATTCATATATAATTAGTCTCGCCGGCCGGGGTGGCCGAGCGGTTCTAGGCGCAACGGTCTGGAACCACGCGACCGCTACGGTCGGAGGCTCGAATCCTGCCTCGGGCATGGATATGTGTGATGTCCTTAGGTTAGTTAGGTTTCAGTAGTTCTAAGTTCTAGGGGACTGATGATCTGAGAAGTAAAGTCCCATGGTGCTCAGAGCCATTTGAACCATTTTAATTAGTCTCTATTGTAAATTTAAGGGCAAATAACTAAACTGTTTCTACCAAGATTTGAGTGAAACAGTTTTGCCAAAAAGCATTCAGCAGAGGCGCAAAAATTCAAAATCAACTTCTGAAATTTTGTTACTTTTCAAGAAATATTACTGCAACGTAGCATAAAGAGATTTTTACAACAGTCTTAATTGTTTTATCCAGTACCACATGAATGTAATAAATTTCTTCCACTGTTGTTTAGAGGTATAAACGAACAGCAGAAAGAATATTAAGGCACACAACAATTCAGTGAGCGTAATAGCAGCATCTTCTTTTTCTTCATTCAAGCGCGTTACTGCTTATAAATTTAGAAGCAAAGTAACAACCACAATAGAAAGATAAATACAAAATTTCGCCCATTATCAGGCAGTGATGAGAATCTCTGAATAATGTTTAATATCTACTGAAAGTGACAGAGCTGCGTCGTTTACAAGTCTGAGCTTAAAAGGATGAAAGGACTAAATAATTCGATAATGTCATATACGCTGCCTAACAAAAAATATAAAGCACCACGAAGGCATGGTTGGATGTCAACGTTATTTCGTACACGTGCTCACTACCGGCGGGTCTGCTGATCTTTAGAGCTGCAATTCTCTATGACAAACAAAACGACCTCCAGAGTTAATTACTGTTACCCACGTTTAGTATTGTTACAAGGCCTGGTAGGATACACACGGTCCAGTCACAGTAATTACCGCCACCAGTGTTCGACGTCAAGGTGCAGTAACCAGTCACAGACGGCAAGTGGCAGCAGTGGCAGTGGAGGGTACATAAAGCGTGTCGGGGGATGTGCAAAACAGTGCAGTCGTTGTCGTAATGTGGAAACGGAGCGATTTATATAACGTCCAAAGGGGCACCATCATTGGCTTTGGAGCCAAGGGTGGAAGCAGTTCCGAAACGGATAAATTTGGAAACTGTTCGCGTGCCGCCGTGGGCAAAGAATACCATTCATGGCAAAATGGTGCTATCGAAAACCGAGGAAACTGGTGCACCAGGGCCATAGATGATAGCGGCTACCGACGGCTGTGGAGACGTGTACCGGCGAATAGACGTGCAACTGTTCAGCAAATGACAGCCCAAGTGAACCAAAGGGGTACCAACAGTGTCTCCTCAAAAACTTTCCAGCAAACCTTGCTGCTTACGGGCCCCCGTACCGGACGTCTAGTGCACCCACGCTGACTGCCGTTCATCGGCAACGAAGGCTGGAATTTGCACGCAAATACCGCAACTAATAGTCAATTGAGTGGCGACAGAGCGTCTTTTCAGATGAATCACGTTTTATGCCCCATCGGACAGATGGTGGTCGCCGCCTACTGCGCGAAACGTGTAAAAGGAAACACCCTGCAACAATCGTCGGATGGTTCCATGCAGGAGGTGGGAGTGATTTGTTTTCGTGGCATTTACACCGTGATTTCGTGATTCAACAAGGCACAATGAATCAACAGAAGAAAGCATCCATCCTTGGAGACCATGTCCACCCCTATATGCCGGCTGTTTTTCGTCTCCACGATGGCATCTACCAGCTGGACAATGCAACATATCGCACTGTACGTGCGTGGTTCGAAGGGCACCAGGACGAGTTTACCGTACTCCCTTGGCCAAAACCCAATCGAGAGAGTCTGTGGAACCATCTCTAACGGCTATGCGTGCCATGGATCCTCAACCGAGAAGGCTAGCGCAGCTGGACACGCCACAGGTGTCCACATCCCTGTTGGTACCTTCCAGAATCTCACTGACAATCTTCCTCCACGTCTCGCAGCGATCTGCAAAAGGTGGTTATTCAGCATTGTGACGGAT
This sequence comes from Schistocerca serialis cubense, assembly GCF_023864345.2. NCBI lineage: Eukaryota > Metazoa > Arthropoda > Insecta > Orthoptera > Acrididae > Schistocerca > Schistocerca serialis. The sequence goes on from NC_064639.1 coordinate 600,216,988, forward strand.
GGTCACATTAATGTGACTGGACAGTGTGCAACAGATGCGAACAGCGTCAAATGCGTAGTGATCATTGTGAAGGACACGTAAAAGCCGCGTACACCTGTGAGGCAGCGTTATCAGCACCTCACAGAAAGGGGCGTTATTGTGGGTCTCCATTTGGCCGGCTGTTCGAATCGTGCAGGATCTACCTTTGTGGTCACTTGATTGTGACAGTGGCCTGCGTCGGAAAGTGACGGCAGGCATACTCGTCAAGGTTCTAGTCTGACCACTACAAGGGAGGATCGCCGTACTGCGCGCCGAGCACAACGTGATTCCATGGTATCTGCGCCTGGCATCCGAGAACACTTACTGGACTCTCTGCACCATTTATGTCATTGGCCGGAGACTAGTAGCAGTCGGATTAGGGACTTACCACGCCATTGCGAAGGCTGCCTTTAACACGACAACACAAACAATTGAGTTTGGAGTGGTGCCGCGACCGGAAAGCATACAATGTTGTGAATGATGTCGCATTGTGTTCAGCGACGAATGGTAATTCTGCAGCGCCCTAGATGATCATTGTTGGCGAGTATGGCGGCGTCTTTGGGAGAGGTGCCCCGTTTTCCCGAAGTTCTGGAGAGGCACAGAGGTGTGGGGAGCCATCGGATGTGATTGCAGGTTACAGGTAGTAGCGACGGATGGGAGTGTGACGACACATCGATGAGTCACATCTTGTGTCCGCAACTGTTACCTCACAAGCGACAGTATCGTGGTGCCGTTATCAACGTACAATGCTCGGCCACATACGGCACGTGTGTCTGTGAAATGTCCGCATGATGTTGAAGTACTCTCGTGGCCAGCAAAAAAATGGTTCAAGTGGCTCTGAGCACTATGGGACTTAACATCTGAGGTCATCAGTCCCCTAGAACTTAGAACTACTTAAACCTAACCAACCTAAGGACATCACACACATCCATGCCCGGGGCAGGATTCGAACCTGCGACCGTATCGGTCGCGCGGTTCCAGACTGAAGTGCCTAGAACCGCTCGGTCACACCGGCCGGCCCATGGGCAGCAGATACCAGGTATGTTCTCGGTAGAAGATGGGTGAGACCAGCTCGGATGTCAACTCCGTCCCAGTGGCAATATCTAGGATGACGAGGACCAGTTACGTCAGCTGTGGGCCAGCTTACCTCGGGAGAGGATACATTGGATTATGACATCCCTCCCAACCGCGTCACTGCGTGCATGTAGTCCAGTGGGGATGCAACTTCATATTGAGAAGTGGGCTCATACTGCACAGTTCTTCGTAAATTTGACTCTATTTTACAAATACTGAGACAATAGCACGCATCCTCTTATCCATCAACTTTCGTTTCGTTCCTCCTTCCCTTCTGGGTGCTTCCCTACTTTTTATCAAACAGTGGGTTTATTCATTTTATCGTCAGTATTTTTCATCAGGGCATCAAGGGTAATATGGTGGTAATATGATTTAAAATTCTGTGTGCGATCCTGCGATCCAGTATACTAGCTCTCTCTCTCTCTCTTTTTTTTTTTTTTTTTAGGGGATACTTAAATGCGGCATTACATTGTCTTAGTGAAGTAGATTCGCTCTGTTTCATTTTTTATCCTGATATTCTTAAGTCATTAACTTACCATTCAATCTCCTGTAGTGAACGAAGCGACGTTATTAGTAGCACGAATCAAGAACGGACTTGAAGAGCGGTGGAAGGAGTTACTTTTACCACATGAACACAACTACATGCATAAATCACTGTATACAGTTTTGCTTGTGCTACCTGTTTCTGAAAGAAGGAGAATCCAGTAAACACATCCCATGAGTTTCAGGTGCACAAACAGTGTGATATCAGACACAGACGGAAGAACATAGTTGATGTCTCCGCTTTATTGCGCCGTAAAGATCAAATGAGTCAGGGGCAAGACGTTCAGTATCTGGACGCTGCACGCACAGTCGTAGTAGCCACGTCCCATGTTCTGGCCGAGCATCCCATACAGGACAAGCAGAGTGTGCACACCGTGATGTACGAGGAGACGTCAACAAGTAAGTTACAAGTTGTTATGGCAGGACAAGAACTTCCGTCGACCGCTGCGCTACAAGGCAAAGTGGCGCAGATACATGACACCATATTTCAACGTAGTCACCTAGTCTCTGTAAACTACGGAAGGAACATTTACCAATCCTTCAGTTTTTCATCGATAGAAATGTTCTTTTTGTCACGGAGTTAAAAAAATCTGGATTTTACGAACACCACCACCCACGTCTGCACTGCCTTGTTCAAATTGTTGGCACCGTTTCACTGTGGCTGAAAGCAACATTGCATTTGGGCCAAATACCGCCAGAATTACACGGCGAATCTTTGTAAAATTTGGACGTTTTGCCCACGAAAATCTTACCGTCTCGCGTATTTCAGCTTTGGAAGACGTTTCCATTCAGTACGCCATTCCAATCGCGTAGTGTGGTGCTCCTGTTATCAGTACCGCAGTCCACTGTCTCTGAAGGAATCCGGAACATGTACTCGCTTCTGATAATGCACCACTCTCGTTGCACGATGGTCTTAGCGTGGGACGACACGTGTAACATACTTTTGAAGTTCATGTTCGATAATGGGGGACGTACCGTCTTATGGCTGGAGGTGGTAACTCGTAAGGCACCCAGGAACGTTGACGAAAGTGATCGTTTTGGTCCAGATGTTAGGGTGTGGGAAGATACACCACTGCATGGGCGTATTGACGTCCTAATCATTGAACACGACGCACTCATTGGTCAACGTTATTGTAGCATTGTACTCGTTGCCCAAGTGTGTCTTTTTGTGCATGCATTTGGCCATTATTTCATTTTTTTATCGGTGATATCAAGCAGCGCAGATGGAGCAGCCCTTGAAACTAGTAGATATTCGGCGAATGGACAGGCCTGCCCGTTTCCTCGACTTAAGCCCCGTCGAGTACATGCGGAATGCGTTGGGGTGATGATGTTTTGCAGGAAGTCCATATGCGTCAACGACAATCCGGGAGTTGTCAGGAGCTCTGGTAGAGGAATTGGACACCCTACCTCAAGAACTCCATACGAACTTTAAAGCCAGCGTGTCAGCACTTTGCAGAGTATACTGTGCCGTGCATGCTAATTACACACCCTATTAAGATCGATGTCCCACCTCGTGTAATGTCCAGTAATAAATCGCCGTGACTTCAGTGTAATTATTGTCGTTGAACAAAAGTGTCATTTATGTTGGTCTAATTGCGTATTTCCTTGAGTTACCTCATGTATTATACTGTAGAAGTTCTTTCTTCATATGGTTCAGGAGTCATCAGGTACTTGGCAGAGACACATCACGCGAAAGTTAAGTTCAGCCCTACGTTTTGCGCACCACTGCACTTTGATAAAGTGATAGTTTACACCCAATCTGTCGGGAACGCCTTCGTCTTTTAGTAAGACACATTTTCTTTTTAGCTGTCTTTTTAAAAATTTTTATGTACTGAGTCTGGTATTTTTACACCTCTGATATTGTTCTGTGAGCCAATTTTGCTCATTTAATCGGTCATCATTGAGTCGCAGTTGAAACTGAATCTTATTGCTATACAGGAAATGTTTAAACAATCATAGTTTTGATCTCACTGTTTTACAAGCCCTGTGCCGGCATTCTGCCATTTGTTGTACGTCATGCGGATATGAATTTGGCTGTACCGATCAAAAAGACTTCCTAGTGAATCAGCACGATTTGGTAATTGTGTGATACTAATCTGATTGAGGCGATGACACGAAAACGGCGGGAGAATATTGTCTAAAGGCATTTGTTTCTTGTCTGTGTCCGTGAAGACTGCACGCAAACGTGCGCAGTGCTGACGCGCTACTGGGGCAGGATTGCGGGTGGCAACCGAGCGGTGGCCGGTAGTCGGCCGATATCGCCGTCTGGAGAGCAGTCTGGGCGGAAATTTCCGGCGGACGATAACGCTCGGCCCGCCCTGGCCTGGCCTGGCCTGGCCGATGAGCGCACCGGGTGTGCTGCTATTGTAGTTTTCCTGCTCGGGTTCTCCGGCAACAGTCTGGCGTTCAATCCCTGGTCGACAGTTGGTTCTCGCTCCCTTCTTATTGCAGCTGTGGCCGCCGCTTCTTATTCTGCATATCTCAGATAGGCGTGCTTCTCCATATGTCGTTAAACGAAACAGCATGCAATGCGAAAAATTATGTTCCACTATTGTTATACCATTTGGCTGGGATAATATAGTTGTGGCAATGGGCGTCACAGTTTGTATAGGAAAGAAAATGTTAAACACGACAACTGAATACGGAAAACTTTAATTCAGCATCAGGCGAATGTATGACGTCTACATCTACATCACTGCTCTACATTTCACACTCAAGTGTTTGCCAGAGGTTTCATCGAACCACCTTCAAGCCATTTCCCTACTGTTCCATTCTCGAAGAGCGCGCAGCAAAAACGAACACTTTAATCTTTCCGCGCGAGCACTGCTTTATTTCATTATGAGGATCGTTTCTCCCTACGTAGCAGGGCGCCAGCAAAATGATCTCACTCTCTGAGGAAAAAGATGTTGATTGAAATTTCATGAGAAGACCCTACACCAACGACAAACGCTTTGTTTTAGTGATAGCAACTCCAGTTTACGTATTATATACGTGGCACTCTTGCCCTTCTTTTGAACTTTTTCTGTGTTTTCAGTCAATCCTGTCTGATGCGTATCTCATACAAATACAGTGTAAGCACCGTATTTAGTAGGCCTGTTACATTTTCTAAGTGTTCTGCCAATAAATCTGTCTTTGGCTTCCTTTTAGTACTCATGTGGATGTCTTCAGACATTTTAGAGCCAATTACTACTTTTCTTACCATACAGATATCTTGTCTGGATCATTTTGACATTGTTTTTTGATCATTTGATGACTTTATAAAACGACAAACGGTAGCATCATCCGCACAGAGGTCCTAAAACACTTCCTTGACGAACACCAGATATTGCTTCTGTTTTACTCAATGTCTTTCCATTAGTTACTACGTACTGTGACTTTCCTGACAGTAAATCACGAATCCAGCTGGATCGCTGAGAGGATACTCCATCGGTACCCTATGTGATTAGAAGTCGCTTGCGGGGAACGATGTCAAAAGCCTTCTGGAAATGTAAAAATATAGAATCAATTTGACACCCCTATCGATAGCACTCATTACATCGTAATAGTTGTGCTCCACAATAACCATATTTTCTGAATCCATGTTGGCTGTTTACCAATAAATCTTATTCCTCGAGTTAATTCATAATGTTTGAACACAGTATATGTTCCAGAATCTTACTACAAATCGACTTTAGGGATAAGGTTCAGTAATTCGGCGGACTACTCTGTTTTCCTAGGGTATTGGTGTGACTTTGCAACTTTCCAGTCTTCAGGTACGGATCTGTTGACGAGATAGTGGCTTTCGACGAGCGAGTGGTTGTATATGGTTGCTAAGTATGGAGTTATTGTATGAGCGTACTCTGAAAGGAACCGTACTGGTATATAATCTGGACCAGAGGCCTCTGTTAAATGATTTAAACTGTTCATTACATCAAGGATATCTTGTTCTAAGTCTAAGCGCGACAGATACATCCACAACTACTTCTGGAATTACCTCATGCTTGATCAGTCAAGCTTTTGCAACAGCTCTCAGAGATGTAAACAGACCGACGTGAACCGAAGGTGTGAGACACTGGACTCGCATTCGAGGGGAGGGCGCTGCAAATCCTCGTCTAGGTGCCCAGAACCAGGACGTCCGGATTTTCACCAAAGATAAATAACTGGATGGTTTCTTCTCCATCCTTCCCCAATCTTAGCTTGTGCTGTGTCTGTTACGACCTCGTGTCGATACGACGTTAAATCCTTACTTCTTATCTTGTCTTCAGGAATAGTGGTATAACAGGTCCATGAAAAGCATGACGACTACAATGGAGCGTTCCAACTATGCCGCGTCCGTATCCATGGAAGCTAACGCGTGCTTGTACGGCGACCTAATCCTAGTGGTGAGACTTTGTGCCAGTAACATGAATTACATTCCAAATTTCTCTGCAGCATTTCTTGCAGCGAGACAATATGACGAGGTTGATGGTTAGCTATCGGTCGGTTCGGAACGTCAAGCTTGACCATCATCGTGGTACTCTTCGGGAGCAGTAGGCTATATGCCGGTCCGGAGTTTTTCCCGCATAGTGTTGTCACCACCAACGTGATCATGTGTCAAAGATCATCATTTAATAAGAACAACGACAATGATACAAAGACAGTTCCAACAATACTGCTCTTGTCGGTCACCTGGCGTCAGTTAAAAATTTCTGACCGGTCTTAAGCGGTCCTTCACTAATTCCTCTCCTGTCCCAACCTCTCCATCTCTGAATAGCACTTCCACCCAACTCCCTCAATATATTCCCACCACTGTCTTCTCATACAGTTTATGCCCTCTTATCTCCGACAGGTACCATGGAAGTTGTTCTTTGATGTCTTAATACATGGTCCTATCATACTGTGCCGGCCAGTGTGGCCGGCCCTTCAGTCTGGAACCGCGCGACCGCTACGGTCGCAGGTTCGAATCCTGCCTCGGGCATGGATGTGTGTGATGTCCTTAGGTTAGTTAGGTTTAAGTAGTTCTAAGTTATAGGGGACTGATGACCTCAGATGTTAAGTCCCATAGTGCTCAGAGCCATTTGAACCATTTTTTATCATTCTGTCCTTCTTTATTGTCGTTGTTTTCCACGTGTTCCTTTCTTCGCCGATTGTGCGGGGAATCTCATGTCTTATGTTACCAGTCCACCTAATTTTCAATATACTTCTATAGAACCACATCTCAAATGTTTTGATCCTATTTTATTCTGGTTTTCCCACAGTACATCAATTACTACCGTCCAATGCTGTGCTAGCGACAAACATTCTCAGAAAACTTGTTCGTCAGATAGAGGCAAATGTTTGATGCTAACAGACCTATCTTGGTCAGGAACGCCCTCTTTCTTCGTGGTAGTCAGCTTTTTATGTCGCCCTTACTTTGTTTGTGTTGTGTTATATTCAAGGTAGCAGGACTCGTTCATTTCGTCTATTTCTATTTTGAAGTTGTGTTTCGAATTCTATTACTTTTCTTACTTTAGTTTTCTGCCCGTTTACTCTCGATGTTTTGTGTACGCTCATTAAACAGTTCATTCCGTTCAGAAGGCCCTATCTATCACTAAGGACATCAGCTAATGTTGTCGTTGATGTCCCTTCATCCCGTATTTTAATCGCAGCCTTGAACATTGAAGAAAAAAATTACAACCTAATGTGACTAAAAGAAAGGATCAATTGATAGAACACATCTTGAGGCATCAAGGAAACGTCAATTTGGTAATGGAAGGAACTATGTAGGGTGAAAACTCTAGAGGGAAGCAACGGCGGGATTACAGTAAGGATGTATGTTGGTTGCAGTTAGGCAGAGAAGAAGAGGGTTGCATACAGTGGACGAGGGTGCATAGTTGCATCAAACAGCGCCAAAGCGACTTTACCAGTGAGTTGCGCCAGTCAGTTCCGTGTTGTCTAGCGGCATGCTACGGTAATGTGACGCGGTGATACCATTGTGTACGTTACTTAACTGTGTTTTTTTAAGTGATTTGTAAAAATATAGTAGTTCCAATTCCGAAGAACACAGGTGCTGACGGGTGTGAATATTACCGAACTATCATGACTGCCGAAGAATGGAAAAACTGGTAGAAGCCGACCTCGTGGGAAGACCACTTTGGGTTCCGGAGAAATGTAGGAATATGCGAGGCAATACTGACCCTAAGAATTACTTTAGAATACAGGTTAAGAATAGATAAACGTACTTGTATAGCATTTGTAACTTAGAGACCGCTTTTGAAAGTGCTGACTGGAATACGCCCTTAGAAATTCCGAAGATAGCAGGGGTAAAATACAGAGAGCGAAAGGCCATTTAAAACTTGCTCAGAAACCAGACTGCTGTTAAGAGTCGAGAGGCATGAAAGGAAGCAGTTGTGAACTGAGTTGTAGCCTATCCCAGATGTTATTCAGTCTGTACATTGAGCAATCAGTATAAGAAACCAAAGAAAAGATTGTAGTAGGAATTAAATTCCAGGCAGAAGGTATAAAAACTTTCGAGGTTTGCCAATGACACTGTAGTTCTGTCAGTGACAGTAAAGGACTTGGAAGAGCAGCTGAACGGAATGGACAGCGTCTTGAAAGGAGGATATAAGATAAACATCAGCAAAAGCAAAACAAGGATAACGGAACATGGTCGAATTAATTGCGGTGATGCTGAAGGAATTAGATTTGGAAATAAGATACTTAAAGTAGTAGATGAGTTTTGTTATTTGGGCATCAAAGTAAACTGATTATGGTGGAAGCGGAGACGATATAAAATGTAGACTGACAATGGCAAGAATATAGATTTAAGCGTTAGGAACTCTCTTCTGGAGGTACTTGTCTAGAATGTAGCCATGTATGGAAGTGAAACTTGGACAAGAAACAGTTTAGGCAAGAAGAGAATAGAGGGTTTTGAAATGTGGTGCTACAGGAGAATGCTGAAGATTAGATGGGTAGGCACGTAACTAATGAGGTGGTATTGGATACAGGGAGGAGGAAATAAATTTATGTATCAACCTGATTAGCAGAAGGGATCGGTTGATAGGACACGTTCTGAGACATCAAGGAATCACCAATTTAGTACTAGAAATAGTGTGGGGCGTAAAAATCGTAGAGAAAGACCAAGAGATGAATGCAGTAAGCAGATTCAGAAGGATTTAAGTTGGAGTAGTTATTCTGAAATGACGTGGCTTGCGCAGGATATAGTAGTGTGAAAAGCTGCATGAAACAAGTCATCGGACTGAAGACTTCTTAACTAATAGAACCCAGTACGTTGTCCTCGATGGTGAGTGTTCATCGGAGGTGAGGGTATCTGGAGTGCCCCAGGGAAGTGTGGTAGGTCCACTGGTGTTTTCTGTCTACATAAATGATAATTTGGATAGGGTGGATAGCAATGTGTGGCTGTTTGCTGATGATGCTGTGGTGTACGGGAAGGTGTCGTCGTTGAGTGACTGTAGGAGGATACAAGGTGACTTGGCCAGGATTTGTGATTGGTGTAAAGAATGGCAGCTAACTCTAAATATAGATAAATGTAAATTAATGCAGATGAATAGGAAAAAGAATAACGTAATGTCTGATTACTCCATTAGTAGTGTAGCGCTTGACACAGCCACGTCGATTAAATATTTGGGGGTAACATTGCAGAGCGATATGAAGTGGGACAAGCATGTAATGGCAGTTGTGGGGAAGTCAGATAGTCGTCTTCGGTTCATTGGTAGAATTTTGGGAAGATGTGGTTCATCTGTAAAGGAGACCGCTTATAAAACACTAATATGCATGTCATTCTCAATGGAGAGAAGTCTTCCGAAGTAAGAGTGATTTCAGGTGTGCCGCAGGGGAGTGTCGTAGGACCGTTGCTATTCACAATATACATAAATGGCGTTGTGGATGACATCGGAAGTTCACTGAGGCTTTTTGCGGATGATGCTGTGGTATATAGAGAGGTTGTAACAATGGAAAATTGTACTGAAATGCAGGAGGATCTGCAGCGAATTGACGCATGGTGCAGGGAATCGCAATTGTATCTCAATGTAGACAAGTGTAATGTGCTGCGAATACATAGAACGAAAGATCCCTTATCATTTAGCTACAAAATAGCAGATCAGCAACTGGAAGCAGTTAATTCCATAAATTATCCGGGAGTACGCATTAGGAGTGATTTGAAATGGAGTGATCATATAAAGTTGATCGTCGGTAAAGCAGATACCAGACTGAGATTCATTGGAAGAATCCTAGGGAAACGCAATCCTAAAACAAAGGAAGTATGTTACAGTACGTTAGTTCGCCGACTGCTTGAATACTGCTCAGCAGTGTGGGATCCGTACCAGATAGGGTTGATAGAAGAGATAGAGAAGACCCAACGGAGAGCAGCGCGCTTCGTTACAGGATCATTTAGTAATCGCGAAAGCGTTACGGAGATGATAAACTCCAGTGGAAGACTCTGCAGGAGAGACGCTCAGTAGCTCGGTACGGGCTTTTGTTGAAGTTTCGAGAACATACCTTCAACGAGGAGTCGAGCAGTGTATTGCTCCCTCCTACGTATATCTCGCGAAGAGACCGTGAGGATAAAATCAGAGAGATTAGAGCCCACACAGAGGCATACCGACAATCCTTCTTTCCACGAACAATACGAGACTGGAACAGATGGGAGAACCGATAGTGGTACTAAAGGTACCCTCCGCCACACACCGTCAGGTGGCTTGCGGAGTATGGATGCAGATGTACGACCTATTCTTAAGTACTGCTCGAGCGTTTGGGATCCCTATCAGGTCGGATTGAGGGAGGACATAGAAGCAATTCAGAAGGCGGGCTGTTAGATTTGTTACTGGTAGATTTGATCATCACGCGAGTGTTACGGAAATACTTCAGGAACTCGGGTGGGAGTCTCTAGAGGAAATTTAGAGAACCAGCATGTTAGGCTGACTGCAGTGGAATTTTACTGCCACAACTTACATTTTGCGGAAAGACCACAAAGATAAAAGAGATTAGGGTCCGTACAGAGGCATATAGGCAATCATTTTTCCCTCGTTCTGTTCGGGAGTGGAACAGGGAGAGAAGATGCTAGCTGTGGTACGAGGTACCCTGCGCCACGCACCGTATGGTTGACTGCGGAGTATGTATGTAGATGTAGACCACTACCACCATGTAATGGTGCTTGAATTACGCAACCATCACGGCACCTCAACTCAACCTCTCGATACCAGCAATATTCTACTGTGTTTCTGTAAAGTAGTTGATATATTTCTGAGACAACATTCAGATTTGATTTCATTAATGTAGAGATACTTTGATGCAATGATATTATTCCTATGTGTATTCTTTCTTTTGTCACTATGATCTTTGACGTACTTGTAACTGATTTTTGGGCGCGTAAGCGATTATTAGTGAGTTTTTAGAGAGTCGGACCTTGAGAAGGTAAAGTCTTGGACGTCATGTTGAAAAGACGTACATTGTAGTCAGCTTATAAAATGTGAACTTTAACAGTTAGGAAGATGTTTTCAATTATGTTTTGTATTGTGAAGTGATGTTTTGTGTTTTGCGTGATATTGCAACAAAAGCAATAAAAAGGAAGTGTAACTTAAATTCGGAGTGCTGATTATTTTTTTACATCACCATTGTGCTAACTTTCAAAGTTTTAATCTTCAAGAATGGTTTGTGAAACACATCTACAAAACTTTTGAATATAGCAGAATAAAACCTAGGCCTCTTTGCATCCGAGCTTGGAATCATCACCACCTAGATTCTCGACGATTGAGCCATGATTTTACAACGAGACAAGCGTGGGAAACACGAAAATATGAGTGCCTAATTTATTCATTATTACATGAAATGACTTTATTAACTGTGCTCTAGTGACACCTGCCACATAATAACTTTGTTGTTGCCCGAAAATGCAGTATTTAGCAGCGTGAGCAACACCACAATCATTATTAAATTTTGACCTTCGTTGCGGTAGGGTTGTTAGAACCACCACCACAACAACAACAACAACAACAACAACAACTGTCCAGGGTTTCTAGTGCCTTGACCGCAAGAGGTAGCGAGGCTGTTTGTTGTGCCAAAGGTATTGATAGACGGCAGTATGAGGCAGAGCACTTCTGACTGCACACCGAGAGGCCAGGCGGCAGGCCGGTGAGGCCCGCAGTGGCTCCGGCGGCGGCGGCGGCGGCGCTGTTGGCTGGCGTGGGGCGCTGACCCTCCGCAGCTGGCCGCGACCTCCGCGCGCGCCACGCGCCTCAGCCGCCGCCGCCTGCAGGCATCCGGCCTGCCTGCGAGCCGGCGCGCGTGGCGGCGGGCCAGTGGCAAGCGCTGTCCGAGGCTCACGTGTCCGCCTCGCCTCGGCACGCCTGTCCTGTACGCGTCACTCCCACCTCCGGTATGCGACGCGCTGCTCACCGTTCCGTGCCACTGATGTTGCGGTAAATCTGCAAATTCTTGCAAAGTGTCTACACCGAGCATGTGCATTCGTATCAGAATTTAAGTAGCGCGGTACTAAAGCCGCTTTTTCACGAGTGTCTTGTCTCGATCGACTACTCACTAGGGATGGCGGTTGTTGCTGAAACAACCGGTTTTCGATAATAACCGCTCGGTCTGAGGCGCCTTGTCACGGTTCGCGCGACTCCCCCCGTCGCAGGTTCGAGACCTCCCCCGGGCACGTGTGTGTGTGTGTGTGTGTGTGTGTGTGTGTGTGTTGTCCTTAGCATAAGTTAGTTATAAAGTTAGATTAAGTAGTGTATAAGCCTAGGGATCGATGACCTCAGCAGTTTGGTCCCATAGGAACAATTCCAGATTAATATGAGTGTGTTACAACCGCTCAAAATAAACGGTTTTTGAAATAACCGATTTTTCGTTTTTGTTGTTTTTATTTCAGCAATAGACGTACACAGCGCACACAGATTTTAAAACTCTAAGATTCCCTCACACTTTTATGTTATATGTATCAAGATACAATCACTCAAAATGCACTACTGGCCATCAAAATTGCTACACAACGAAGATGACGTGCTACAGACGGGGAATTTAACCAACAGGAAGAAGATGGTGTGATATGCATATAATTAGCTTTTCAGAGCATTTACACAACGTTGGCGCCGGTGGCGACACCTACAACGTGCTGACATGAGGAAAGTTTCCAACCGATTACTCATACACAAACAGCAGTTGACCGGCATTGCCTGCTGAAACGTTGTTGCGATGCCTCGTGTAAGGAGGAGAAATGCGTACCATCACGTTTCCGACTTTGATAAAGGTCGGCTTGTAGCCTATCACGATTGCGGTTTATCGTATCGCGACATTGCTGCTGGCGTTGGTCGAGATCCAGTGACTGTTGGCAGAATATGGAATCCGTGGGTTCAGGAGGGTAATACGGAACGCCGTGTTAGATCCCAACGGCCTCGTATCACTAGCAGTCGAGATGACACGCATCTTATCCGCGTGGCTGTAAAGGATCGTGCAGCCACTTCTCGATCCCTGAGTCAAGAGATGGGGACATTTGCAAGACAACCACCATCTGCACGAACAGTGCGACGACATTTGCAGCAGCATGTACTATCAGCTCGGAGACGGTGGCTGCGGTTACCCTTGACGCTGCATCAGAGACAGGAGCGCCTGCTATTGTGTACTCAACGACGAACCTGGTGCACGAATGGCAAAGCGTCTTTTTTTCGGATGAATCCAGGTTCTGTTTGCAGCATCAGGATGCTCGCATCCGTGTTCGGCGACATCGCGGTGAACGCTCATTGGAAGCGTGTATTCGTCATCGCCATACTGGCGTATCACCCGGCATGATCATATGGGGTGTCATTGGTTACACGTCTCGGCCACCTCTTGTTCGCATTGACGGCACTTTCAACACTGGACGTTACATTTCAGATGTGTTACGACCCGTGACTCTTCCCTTCATTCGATCCCTGCGAAACCCTGCATTTCAGCAGGATAATGCACGACCGCGTGTTGCAGGTCCTGTATGGGCCTTTCTGGATACAGAAAATGTTCGACTGCTGCCCTGGCCAGCACAATCTCCAGATCTCTCACCAATTGAAAACGTCTGGTCAATGGTAGCCGAACAACTGGCTCGTCAAAATACTCCGGTCACCACTCTTCATGAACTGTGGTGTCGTGTTGAAGGTGCATGGGCAGGTACTGATTTCTCAGGATCTATGCACCCAAATTGCGTGAAAATGTATGTCAGTTCTAGTATAATATATTTGTTCAATGAATACATGTTTATCATCTGCATTTCTTCTTGGTGTAGCAATTTTAATGGCCAATAGTGTATTAAGTAAAATAGGGAAATAAAAGAAAATTTAATCTAGCCACCGTTCACTGCTATTGTCGAAAAGTAATCAGCGATTGAACGTTACAAACAGTTCACCAGTATTATCGTACTGATTCTAACTTTTTAAATCTCTGCTCAAGAATCGTACGAATAGTCACTGTGAAACGTCCCCTTTGAACAATTTTACAAGACTGTGCTTAAACTGACACACAATATTTTGTTAGCGCAATGCAATCTGACTTTCAAAATTCCCTACAAAAGAATGGCCCTGACTAACATTAAACTATACCTTTCACAAATCACTTACCTCACAAAAATCTTCGCTGCTCAAGCTACTGCAATACAGCGAGCGCCACTACTGCCAGCTAAATAAAAGATTCAAACTATGGAAGGCACTAACTACTGATAGGGATAGTTAGCAAATGAAAGATATTAATAGAGAACAAACAATGTATTTACCTTGATATCATCATATATAAATATAGCAGTTCATGACAAATTTCAAAACTCCGCCATCTCTCTCCCCACATCCACCCGTGCTGGCGGCTCACCTCCAACTGCGGAACGCTACGCGCTGTTCACATCCAGCTGCCGCTGGCCAACACTACAATGGCAGACAACAATGCAAACTAGCCACAGACTGCACACAGCACAGCCAGTGATTTTCATACAGAGGTGGCGTTACCAATAAAAAACCTAAACAGCCTACTTACAACTGATAGAGAATGAGCGCTGGTGTTGGAGGACTCTATTTTTCATGTTAGTTTGAGTGTTTTCGAGGATTACAGGCAGATAAAGGTATATTATATAGCCTCAGGCAGCAGATCAGTTATATTTTTTTTTTTGTTCAAGCTTTGAATGAATTGGTAAGTTTTTAATTTATTTTTGTTATAACTTCATTTCTATCTTAGTAGTTCATAGAAGTAACCGAAAAATAATAAGCTTTTGTGTAAAATTTGTAGCATTCAATCATCATCATCATCATCATCATCATCATCATCATCACAGTTGTTACAGGATCACTGGCGGACCTTCCCTCGACCTTTTCTGGGAACAGATTTCACTGTGCGCAATTTAAAGGAAATCAGGCTCGGTCAACTCTTCAGTTTACTAGCACCAAACTACTCTGTGAAATTGTCTACATTCAGGCCTTCTAATCATTCAGCTTCGAAAACAGTGTGTATTCACTTTTATTGGCGAGTTCCTATCACCAATAATAGAGCGTTCATGGAAGGTACTGCTGCCTCCTGCTAGGACGCTTCGAAAGTTTATTTCTAATACTCTATTCTTAAAGTACCGTGAACAGCTAGAATAGCTAACACCAAAGTATTGTGGAGAATAAACAGGTACCGAGAAATGTAAGCAACGTTTAAAAGCAGTAATACAAAATCAGTGAAGAAAAGTCTTGATCGCGATGGTTATTTTATTAAAACGATAGGTTCCGGCCTTGGCGTAGGCCCTCTTCAGGCAGCACCATCAGCTGAAGTTGACGATGTGTGGAACAGTCGGTTAACCTCAGTCGCTGAAACTGCTGTGAGCAGCCTAAGCCCAGGCCGAAACCCGTCGATTTGATAAAATAACCATCGCGATCAAGACTGTTTTTTTTTCACTGGTTTTATATAGATTACCAGATCGCTGTTTTCCCAATAATGTTATCAAAAATTTTAAAAGTAGTTAAGTTGCATACCTAGGATATTCCTTACACAATACCAAATATATACTCCTACAGTTGACAATAGAAGGAAAGATCCAGGCTAAAAGAACAAAAGGGCGAAGAAGATCATCTTGGTTAGGTAACATAAAGGAATGGGCAAGATTACCTACTACCACTACTGCTGTTCATAGGATAAAGATACATCGAGCGATTGTCAAAATCCATTAATGGATAAGAACAATTGTGATATGTACTGGAAAACACCTGCTGCCATGGAAGAGCCCCTAAAACGGTGGACCGCTACCACATCCTGTTTAGGATTACAGAAAGCCCGACCCTTTGTTTCTACACTGGAGAAAGCTCCCGTCTCCTCGGTACCGGAAACTTGTTCTGAAGTCTACAGCAACGGAGGACGCATCCCACTGGTGCGATCTGACAGGCTAAGTCACAGGTTCTGTGGAACTGTACACCGAAAGGAATTACCCACGGTTTGCATAGGGCCCATAGTGTCTGTGCATAGATTTATATCACCTCATCTCTTGTTGTTGTAATTCTTTGCAGTGCAGCAAACACTCATAACGCCCGTTTCTGGTGGGCTAAAGTAGCAACCGCCTGCGGACACACTCATCCTTCCCCCTTCCCACCACACACGTCTCCCCCCTCTTCACACGTCTTCTCGGTATAGTTGTGAACAAAACTACCCCCTACAATAATTGATATGTTGTTGTGGTGTTCAGTCCAGAGATTGGTTTGATGCAGCTCTCCATGCTACTCTATCCTGTACAAGGTTCTTCATCTCCCAGTACCTACTGCAACCTACATCCTTCTGAATCTGTTTAGTATATTCCTCTCTTGGTCTCCCTCTACGATTTTTACCCTCCACGCTGCCCTCCAATACTAAATTGGTGATCCCTTGATGCCTCAGAATATGCCCTACCAACCGATCCCTTCTTTTAGTCAAGTTGTGCCACAAACTCCTCTTCTCCCCAATTCTATTCAATACTTCCTCATTAGTTATGTGATCTACCCATCTAATCTTCAACATTCTTCTGTAGCACCACATTCCGAAAGCTTCTGTTCTCTTCTTGTCCAAACTATTTATCGTCCACGTTTCACTTCCATACATGGCTACACTCCATACAAATACTTCCAGAAAAGACTTCCTCACACTTAAATCTATACGCGATGTTAACAAATTTCTCTTCTTCAGAAACACTTTCCTTGCCATTGCCAGTCTACATTTTATATCCTCTCCACTTCGACCATCATCAGTTATTTTGCTCCCCCAAATAGCAAAACTCATTTACTACTTTAAGCGCCTCATTTCCACCTGATTTAATTCGACCACATTCCATTATTCTCGTTTTGCTTTTGTTGATGTCCAATAAAAAAATAATAATTATTATTTTATTACTTTTAATAGTTAATTTTTTATTCAGTACATATTTGACAGGAAGAATAATCATTTCGCTCAATGGGGATAGTTAACCTCTAGGCAGAACGCCTAAAGCCAATGACAAAAAAATGAGTGCACCGAACAGTAGATACAAATGTTTTTAGAGGGTAGAGGTTTTTTTCCGGTAGAGGAATGACAGGCTGACACGGTCTCGTTACAGCAGAAAGTGTGTGATCGTGTTGTTGATTAAAAAAACCCACAAAGAACGTTGCATATGCACGCACTGAACGCAGATAATCTCTATACGCAGAAAGAGAGAGTACCGTATATGGAATTATTTTGAGTAGGGCAGCTGCTGTTGCCACTAGAGTGACGTTCGTACTCCCTCGCAATGTATAAAGTTCGATATACGTGGCGCATCTCATTAAAACTTCATTGGAAGCCATAGTACCCTCATTTTTGTAAAATCAACACTAAAAATCATGTTCGAAAAGAAATCTCTCTCAAAACAATAACAAGCTGGAAGTTTCTTCCAAGGCTAATCAGCCATCGGCAGTTAACAAGCAGTCTATAACCTTAGGAAGTTCTCACGCACGCTTAATTAATTCTTCATCGCTTCTTGAAGTTAGTAAAGCTTGCTCCCCCCCACACCACTCGACTGTACGCGCCTGGAACTTCTGCTCGCAGTTAGGCAGTCATTTTTCACACAATATAGCACTTTATCCACGACGGCAGATGTGAAACCTACTGAAAGTTATTGAGTAGAGAGACGAAGCTGTTCATCTTGGCGCATGTTTGCAACCCATTCGAAAACCACATGAATCATAAAACATAATTTTTTTTTGTTTCAGCTTTTAATTATTTTGAATTCAAATAAAGATTGCAGAAGGACACCACAAACAGTTACAATATTTTTTATGCGCTCTGTAGTTTTTGAACTTGTTGTTTACGCCAGCACTGCGCTCCACTAATAGACATTTCACTCTTCTTGTAACCGTATTACTTTGGAGAAAGTTAGAAGAGTGATGATGGGAGAAATGAACGTAACTAGTATTTGGCCAACAAATACAAGGAAGCTAATGGGGCACAATTTCTTATCCCTCAATAAGCCCCATTGCCCTGGCTTAAACCGCAAACAGTTTTCCGATTCGTATAGTGTGCTGCACTTCTTCATTGTTGCTAGATAAGAGTGGGTTGAATAGCTGGGATTGGATTTGACCCTGTGCTTCCTTTTCGCTTTATTCTCGTCCGTAACTCAAATTCTACACTTGAAACGGTCATTGCAGAGATATATATGTACGAAGTAAATATTCCAGAATTCGAACCGAGAACAGCTGGCAACATGAGTAACGTAGAAGTAAATATCCTCGGAATAGGGAAGCAACTTAAATCACTTAATAAAAGCAAGTCTTCTGGTCCAAACTCTAAACCAATTAGATTCCTTTCGGAGCATGCTGATCCATTAGCTCCATACTTAAATCATATACAACCATTCGCTCGACGAAAGATCCGTACCCAAAGACTGGAACGTTGCACAGGTCACACCAATATTCAAGAAAGGTAGTAGGAGTAATCCACTAAATTACAGGCCCATAGCGTTAACGTCGATATGCAGCAGGATTTTAGAACATATATTGTGTTCGAACATTATGAATTACCTGGAAGAAAATGGTATATTTACACACAGTCAACATGGGTTTAGAAAACATTGTTCCTGTGAAACACAACTATCTCTTTATTCACATGAAGTGTTGAGTTCTATTCACAAGGGATTTCAGATCGATTCTGTATTTCTGGATTTCCGGAAGGTTTTTGATACTGTACCACACAAGCGGCTCGTAGTGAAATTGCGTGCTTACGGAATATCGTCTCAGTTATATGACTGGATTTGTGATTTTCTGTCAGAGAGGTCACAGTTCGTAGTAATTGACGGAAAGTCATGGAGTAAAACAGAAGTGATTTCTGGCATTCCCCAAGGTAGTGTCATAGGCTCTTTGCTGTTCCTTATCTATATAAACGATTTTGGGGACAATCTGAGCAGCCGTCTTCGGTTGTTTGCAGGTGACGCTGTCGTTTATCGACTAACAAAGTCATCAGAAGACCAAAACAAACTGCAAAACGGTTTAGAAAAGATATCTGAATGGTGCGAAAAGTGGCCTTTAACCCTAAAGTTGACCAAAAGTGTGAGGTCATCCACATGAGTGCTAAAAGGAACTCGTTAAACTTCGGTTACACGATAAATCAGTCTAAACTAAAAGCCGTAAATTCAATTAAATACCTAGGTATTACAATAACGAACAACTTAAATTGGAAGGAACACACAGAAAATGTTGTCAGGACACTTAGAAAATGTAACAGGTCTACTAAGGAGACTGCCTAAACTACGCTTGTCCGTCCTCTTTTAGAATACTGCTGCGCGGTGTGGGATCCTTACCAGATAGGACTGACGGAGTACATCGAAAAAGTTCAAAGAAAGGCAGCACGTTTTGTATTATCGCGAAATTGGGAGAGAGTGTCACAGAGATGATACAGGATTTGGGATGGACATCATTAAAAGAAAGTCGTTTTTCGTTGCGACGGAATCTTCTCACGAAATTCCAATCACCAGCTTTCTAATCCGAATGCGAAAATATTTTGTTAACACCGATCTAAATAGGGAGGAACGATCACCAAGATAAAATAAGGGAAATCAGAGCTCGTACGGGAAGATACAGGTGTTCATTCTTTCCGAGCGCTATACGAGATTGGAATAATAGAGAATTGTGAATGTGGTTCGATGAACCCTCTGCCAGGCACTTAAATGTGATTTGCAGAGTATCCGTGTAGATGTAAATTTTGGGGCAGAATAAGTGTGGCAGCTGCATAGACGTGGATTCTAAATTAATCGTTTCTGTGTATTTCTACAGACAGAATAAATTTAAAGGAAGTGAAAATGCGCTTCTTTTTGTTACATTCAATAACATAACTTCGTGAAGAGTGTATTCAGAAGACTCTGATTGTGAGAGTTCCACATTTTTGTGGTACATCTACATTTATACTCCGCAAGCCACCCAATGCTGTGTGGCGGAGGGCACTTCACGTGCCACTGTCATTACCTCCCTTTCCAGTTCCAGTCGCGTATGGTTCACGGGAAGAACGACTGCCGGAAAGCCTCCGTGCGCGCTCGAATCTGTATATTCCAACTACCACGTAGGGAAGCGGGGAGAGAACTGAGCTGATCTCGTGTAGTTATATTAAGTTTAAAAACTGTGTGGTGATCAACAAACTCGATTAGTAGGCACAAGAGTGGTCATGTACGTCGCAGAGAGAATTACTGTTGAAATTCCTAGCGAGTGCGTTCCAAGAAGATTTGGGAACGTTATTGCTTCGTCTCGCAAAATGACCATGACTAGAAATTACAGATCATACAGAAGTTTGCCGACAATAGCTCTTCCAAAGCAATATTTGCGAATGGAACAGGAAAAGGGGCCTGAGAGGCAATGGTGCCAAAAGAACCATTCCCATACACCGTAAAATTGCTTGCGTATTATTGATGTAGATGTAGAAAGTGTTCTTGTCCGACGGCTAAGTATTTTTCTCTTATGTCAGGGACCAGTAACGGGTGGAGTTTCGCGCCAGTGCGGTGTTAAATTAAACAAACTCAGAAGAAAAGCTTCAAAGAGCCAGGATCGCTAATAAAACATTTCGATAACCGGCTTCGGTAAGACTGCATCACCATCTTCGGATAATATGCTCTATAAATTCACATAATCTTCTCCATGTGTGCTGTGTATCGTATCACATCGCGAATATGCGTGTGAAGATTATGAATATTGCTGGCTATCGGCAGGTCAGATTTAAAATAAACAATATGTCTAAACGCAAGCATAATACGCCGAATACAAATGCTCGTGCTCACACAACAGCTGACTACAGGCTTTGTTGTTGTTGTTGTCTTCAGTCCAGAGACTGGTTTGATGCAGCTCTTCATGCTACTCAGTGTGCGATTTGTGCTTCTACCAGTGGGGGGGGGGGGGGGGGGGGGAGGAGGAATGTCCTAAGAGGTTAGTATAATATATGTTACTAGCTTGGACCGTGGCGTTACCCATGGTTAAACAGTTATTTATAAATAGATGTTAATGCCGAAACTCACTATTCACGTGTATGCACTATCAGAAAAGCCATTCCTTGTTATATCTTTAAAAGTATATTATAGGTTAAGCTTATTTACAAAATCATCTACATACAGGTATACGAGGGGAATTCAAAAAGTAAAGGTACATTTGTGAAAAGCTGTACTTATTCTTATGATAGAAAACTTAAACATGCGTTATTTTTCTACGTAACATCCCTCGACTTCAGTGCAGTTTTCCCGACGTTTTACGAGTTTTTTTTATTTCATCAGAAAAAAATACGTCCATCGGTTGCACCTGTAACCAATTTTGCACCGCAGCAATGGCGTCTTCATCACTTTCAAATCGTCTTCCCTGTAGTGCTTCCGTTAAGGGTCCAAACAGGTGAAAATCGCTTGGAGCCAGGTCTGGACTGTATGGTGGATGTAACAGCACCTCGAATCTCAACTCCTTTATTGCGTCCCTGTCCGTTTGGCAGAATGTTGGCGAGCGTTATCTTGCTGCAGGATGACACCTCTTCACAGTTTTCCACGACGTTTGGATCTGATTGCAGGTTTTAGTTTCGTACTCAACATATCACATCCACCATACAATACAGACCTGGCTCTAAAGCCTCGTTTACGCTGAGGCGACGTCTTGCAACATTGTGGCATGCTACGGAAATGTGGCGTGCGTCGTCTTGTCATTTAGTTCTAAATGTTTTGAAATTCTTACCTACTACATAACACTTTTTCAAAATTAATAAGCAAACATGTTAATAGTATTAATAGTAAGACTGTATTAAAAGCTTTCAGTGTCCGGCTCCACAAATTTAAATTATATGTAAGGTCTTACTCCAGTGCGTGGGAAATAAACATACCTGCTTGGGGATGCATAAACTAAAACCAGAGGATGGGATGGTCTGATGCAGAGGGGGGGGGGGGGGCGTAATCCCCCACATCCCCCCTGCAAATAGCACACTGATGCAACTCTATCCTGTGCAAGCTTCATCTCCCAGTACCTACTGCAACCTACATACTTCCCAAGCTGTCGAGTGTATTCATTTGTTGCTCTTCCTCTACGATTTTTACCCTCAACGCTTCCCTCCAATACTAAATTGGTGATCCCTTGATGCCTCCCAACGTGTCCTACCAACCGATCCTTTCTTCTAGTCAAGTTGTGCCACAAACTCCTCTTCTTCCCAATTCCATTCAATACCTCCTCATTAGTTATGCGATCTACCCATCTAATCTTCAGCATCCTTCTGTAGCACCACATTTCGAAAGCTTCTATTCTCTTTTTGTTTAAACTATTTATCGTCCACGTTTCACTTCCATACATGGCTACACTCCATACAAATACTTTCAGAAAAGACTTCCTCACACTTAAATCTATACTCGATGTTAACAAATTTCTCTTCTTCAGAAACACTTTCCTTGCCATTGCCAGTCTACATTTTATATCCTCTCCACTTCGACCATCATCAGTTATTTTGCTCCTCAAATAGCAAAACACCTTTACTACTTTAAGTGTCTCATTTCCTAAGCTAATTCCCTCAGCATCACCCGATTTAATTTGACTACATTCCATTATCCTCGTTTTGCTTTTGTTGATGTTCATCTTATATCCTCGTTTCAAGACACTGTCCATTCCGTTCAATTGCTCTTCCACGTCCTTTGCTGTCTCTGACAGAATTACAATGTCATCGGCGAACCTCAAAGTTTTTATTTCTTCTCCATTTGATTTTAATACCTACTCCGAATTTTGTTTTCTTTACTGCTTGCTCAATATACAGATTGAATAAAATTGGGGAGAGGCTACAACCCTGTCTCACTTCTTTCCCAACCACTGCTTCCCTATTATGCCCTTCCACTCTTATAACTGCCATCTGATTTCTGTACAAATTGTAAATAGCATTTCGCTCCCTGTATTTTACCCCTGCCACCTTCAGAATTTGAAAGAGCGTATTCCAGCCAACATTGTCAAAAGCTTTCTCTAAGTCTACAAATGCTAGAAACGTAGGTTTGCCTTTTCTTAATCTATTTTCTAAGATAAATCGTAGGGTCAGTGTTGCCTTACGTGTTCCAACATTTCTACGGAATCCAAACTGATCTTCCCAGAGGCCGGCTTCTACCAGTTTTTCCATTCGTCTGTAAAGAATTCGTGTTAGTATATTGCAGCCATGGCTTATTAAACTGTTAGTTCGGTAATTTTCTCATCTGTTTCATTCCGTTAGGAATACAAAATGTTGAATTAATTGCGCGAAGGCCAGTAACTGAATGCCCTGGGGGTCCAAATTCTTACTGATGGTACACTTCATAGACTGGAAACGCACCGTTGTCTTAACACAACGACACAGAGCTGTACGAGTACATCGGACCTCACTGTTCCTTTGGCTGATCCCGTCGCCGCACGGACCGACAAGACAAGACAACACAAAGCCGACGGGCCGCCAGAGTCCCTTCTGTTGTCGGCAAGGGGTGCCAGTGTCCCGTTACGCGTTCTCGGCAGTGGGCAGTGCTTAGACCTACCTGCTAGCAGATATCACTCAGGTGACAACCACCTTCAAAAAGGTCGAATGTAACGGCCTAATACAACGTTAGCTGCAGCTGGTTTGCAGCCATTAATACGCCAATGTGAGTTCCTGAATTTATAGTTTCTCTGATAAATACATGGAATTCAAGAATAATTCCCGAGAACTTCTCTTAGCTTTAGATAAGTCTATAAAGCTTTATTTTAGTGCCGCCACCAATTTTTTGCTATCATGCCCATCTTCAGATGGCTAACTTGTCAGATCACAGTACTGTATGTCAGCAGTGTCGTCGTCCGCCTCTGCTCTGAAAGAGAATGTTTGATCATTTACTGCGACTTCATATGTTGTATGGACAGCAAAAACGTGCTAATGCGTGTGAATCTGATAAACTGAAACAGATATGCACACTTAGCAGTATATGTCCCAGTGGACAGCGTTTCGTTCTGCTTTGGTTCTTACGCATCTTCGCGAAGACGTACAAAGTGTTGCAATGTAAACAGCGCACATATTCTAAACAAAACTCTGACACACAGACTTAATATTTCTCGTTTTAGCTGCATGCTCACACATGTGCTTTGCATTCGGTGTTTTTGTTTAATATGCAAAGACTATCCACTAAACGGAGATATCACTCATTTCCCAATAAGCAAAGTTCTAAACTACCTTGCGTCAAACAAAGAATATGAGTGGGAGATGCAGCATGTCAAGAACAGAAAAGTATTTTCTCTAAAGAGTGAACTTCGTATTTAAGGACTACAGGACAAGTTGTTTTAATGTCTTACTTTTTTCTAGTAAGTGTCGGTGAAATTTTGACAAAAGGTTACAGGCATCCGATGGTATTTTTCTGTTATCAAATGCAGGCGCATTACCATATTTTTGCTGTCCACACGATATATAAAGCGGCGCCAAGTCTTCAAATATTCTTGTACATGCTGCTGACGAATACATAGCTGTTGTTTCATCCATGATAGTTTCAGAAACCCCGATTGTTGTGAATATACCTGCAGAAGAAACTGAATGATTTACCTCGCTGTAACTAGATCCGGGCCTGAAACCAGTCAGGCAGCAGTGATGAGTTCTTGCACGGATTTCATATTAATTCGTACAAAAAAATCCTCGCTGTCGTCTGGCTATGGACGAAACTAGGTAGTCGGAGGGAAATAAACCATTCATTAAAACCTGTGGCCGATTCTCTTCAGTGAATACTTTGCTGCAATTAGAAAAGTTATCCATCTGAAGATGGGTACAGTAGTACAAAACAGGCAGTGACGTTTAAATAAAGCTTTTTAAAAGTAATTGCGACTGGTCGAAATCTTCATTAGCTCGCAGTTTACTCAGATTCTTTCTCTTACTAAACGTCTTTCTCTCTTTCTTAACAGAAGTTGCCGTCCGAGTACCTGTTTGATTACTGTGTCCTGCACCATCCGGCATCGTGACTGGCTAATTTAAGAGTTACGTCAAGAACTGCCAACTGCAATTGTCAACTAAGCTTCGCTTGCACGTCGGAATAAATGTTAAATGGCCCTAATGCATACCGCCAACTTAACTGGGAGCTTATACAGCTATTCTCGGGACCCTTCTCGGTGGAGGCGTGTCTTCACGATTTATGTATAAAATTGTATTCGTCCATAGGAACACTTAGTTAGAGTTTTTCGGGCGTGTTTTTGCTTGGGGCACAGGGAAATGAGCGCTAATGGGACGTGAAATGTGAGGCCTGCGTGCATTTGTACCATGTGTACTGTTCGTCGCTGCATACAGCTCTGTCGCGTTTGATCTGTAATTATGAGATGGAGAAGAAACTGCAAATACTACAGTTGGTAGACTGAGTTTGGACGATTTGTCTTCATAGGTTATCAGCTTAAAATAGAAAAATGGCCACAGAAATAACTGCAAAATAGTTGACTTCATCCATGTTGGACAGCACAGATGGTTTTTCTTTCCCTTTCAGTTTATGGACTGTAGAGCCCATAAACATTATGAAATGGTCATCGTAATAAATAAATAAAATACACTCCTGGAAATGGAAAAAAGAACACATTAACACCGGTGTGTCAGACCCACCATACTTGCTCCGGACACTGCGAGAGGGCTGTACAAGCAATGATCACACGCACGGCACAGCGGACACACCAGGAACCGCGGTGTTGGCCGTCGAATGGCGCTAGCTGCGCAGCATTTGTGCACCGCCGCCGTCAGTGTCAGCCAGTTTGCCGTGGCATACGGAGCTCCATCGCAGTCTTTAACACTGGTAGCATGCCGCGACAGCGTGGACGTGAACCGTATGTGCAGTTGACGGACTTTGAGCGAGGGCGTATAGTGGGCATGCGGGAGGCCGGGTGGACGTACCGCCGAATTGCTCAACACGTGGGGCGTGAGGTCTCCACAGTACATCGATGTTGTCGCCAGTGGTCGGCGGAAGGTGCACGTGCCCGTCGACCTGGGACCGGACCGCAGCGACGCACGGATGCACGCCAAGACCGTAGGATCCTACGCAGTGCCGTAGGGGACCGCACCGCCACTTCCCAGCAAATTAGGGACACTGTTGCTCCTGGGGTATCGGCGAGGACCATTCGCAACCGTCTCCATGAAGCTGGGCTACGGTCCCGCACACCGTTAGGCCGTCTTCCGCTCACGCCCCAACATCGTGCAGCCCGCCTCCAGTGGTGTCGCGACAGGCGTGAATGGAGGGACGAATGGAGACGTGTCGTCTTCAGCGATGAGAGTCGCTTCTGCCTTGGTGCCAATGATGGTCGTATGCGTGTTTGGCGCCGTGCAGGTGAGCGCCACAATCAGGACTGCATACGACCGAGGCACACAGGGCCAACACCCGGCATCATGGTGTGGGGAGCGATCTCCTACACTGGCCGTACACCACTGGTGATCGTCGAGGGGTCACTGAATAGTGCACGGTACATCCAAACCGTCATCGAACTCATCGTTCTACCATTCCTAGACCGGCAAGGGAACTTGATGTTCCAACAGGACAATGCACGTCCGCATGTATCCCGTGCCACCCAACGTGCTCTAGAAGGTGTAAGTCAACTACCCTGGCCAGCAAGATCTCCGGATCTGTCCCCCATTGAGCATGTTTGGGACTGGATGAAGCGTCATCTCACGCGGTCTGCACGTCCAGCACGAACGCTGGTCCAACTGAGGCGCCAGGTGGAAATGGCATGGCAAGCCGTTCCACAGGACTACATCCAGCATCTCTACGATCGTCTCCATGGGAGAATAGCAGCCTGCATTGCTGCTTAAGGTGGATATACACTGTACTAGTGCCGACATTGTGCATACTCTGTTGCCTGTGTCTATGTGCCTGTGGTTCTGTCAGTGTGATCATGTGATGTATCTGACCCCAGGAATGTGTCAATAAAGTTTCCCCTTCCTGGGGCAATGAATTCACGGTGTTCTTATTTCAATTTCCAGGAGTGTACAATAAATTCAGGCCGAGTGTAAATCTCGTAGAGGTGTTTCTTGTTTACCATCGGCTTGTGTATTATCTGTATGAAAAGATGCGGTTGTGTGAGAAAAAAAAGGTCCTCTTCGGATAATATTCGCGCATTGTTTGTGAGGGTTACTAGGTGTTTGTAGGTCGAAATACTGCAAGAACAAAGTTCTTCATGTTGTTTTCGCACATTCTCACATCCTTCTGATCTGTTAAGCCGTTATTTGTGAACGAGCATTTTATTCCTTGAATTACAGCCATATGCAGATAATCAGTATAGACCACACATATATTGTGTTTTGACAGTTCAGGAGTAACATCTTTTTGTCTGTGTGTAGATGTTAAATGGCCTTACTTAAATTAGTCAAAATATCGCCAGTTTCATTATACTTTGCAGAAGAAGAATTGTAACACTAAAGTAGGTGCAATGGCATACTCATAGTATAGTCTTAGGCCTTGAAACTCGCTACACAATGAAAAGTAACAAAACATAACAGTACACATTCAGTGTGATATGAGTGCCAATTACGCGAATAAAAGAAGCTTTCGTTGCTGTAACGTGTAAATGATCATACAAATAATTCGTGTTCGATAAAACGGAGAATCAGACACCAAGTCTTAAATTAAACTACGTATAATTCTCTTGCTGTTGTGTGGCACACGCGTTTTATTTTACATTTTAAAATATCGTTAGGTCTTTGATCGCAATACTGCGTTGCGTCTTGTCTGATTATTTGTACCCATTTTTTCCCCACGTGAAGTGACGGTCGCGTAGTTTTTTCAGTTTTCTTAGATGATTTGCTTTGTAATATAAGCAAAACTACTGTTTTTTCCATTACGTTAAAAGAGTACCTAATACAGTACTGAACCCTTTTGAAGAAAAAAAGGAAATAACTGTGTGGGAGCGAAACCTAAAAAGACGGAAAGATCATAATGACGATAAAAGAGATTTCCTTACATTATTTTCAAGTTACCAGAGGTTTTGTAGCGCTATTTATTTCGGCATTGAAGGGAGATGGGACGCACTCTCTACCGAAGTGACACGTTAAGTATCACACAGCGGCACCTTCTTCATTTTGTTTTTCGGGCGCGTCTCCAGAGTTCTCGAGATCGAAAGTGAATCTGAAACCATACCCGTAGACATGAAACTTCCGTGGAGCTCCGACTTGCTGGCGACCTCGGAGCCTTTCTCCGTGTTACACTGTTCGGAAGTGTTTGTGGAATGTGTTTTTAATTAGTGTGCGGGGTTCGTTTTTATTACTCTCGGGTGTCCAGCAGGGTTCAGTCGTTTACGTACCTAGTGCTCACGTGCAGGTGATACCTGTAGAGTGAGCGTCTTCTTTCCCAGTCCCTTTCCCTTTGAGGGTTCCCATATCGCCCTATTGTTGTGTTTCTGGCACGTGGTATTCCTCCACCGCCCTAACAACACGGATGCGTGCGGAGTAGGGGGGGGGGGGGGGGGAGTGGTGAATGCTGGGAGCCCCCGTCGGCCGCGGAAGTTGTTCCCAGCCAATGTCGTGACCTAAGTTGGTTGAGAGCTGCGTCCCAAGCCTTTTTGAATGAGGCTACTGTCTTTGATGATCATGCCGTAGTTGCAGAATCTTGGTCTACGTGACATTAAATGGTTTCCACCCACCTCTGATAAAAAGTGTGCAATATTAGCTACGGTGAATGATAACATGGGGCTCCATGAACACATTTTTTACCATATTCCATGGAAATATCGTAAGGCACACCTCGGGTTGACTGTGCGCACAGTCGAAGAAAGGTGCAAAGAGCACAGGAGGCACTTATGAACTTAACCAGCCCACAAAGTCCGCGGCTGCAGAACATTCCATGGCTCCAGAGAATTCAATGAAATATGTACAAACGGAAATAAGACGGACGTCGTCGATTTAGGACCGTCTTAGAAAAGACGCTATAGAAATGAGTGTCAGACGGGTTTATCTTCAGGTGTCTTCACTCTCGGTGAAGCGTGGGTCGCCAACTGAAGTCACAACGTCGGCAGAGAGCGATTTTTGCGCCCAACGAGGGTGTTGAAACGTCCCCTTTGAACAATTATACATGGCTGTGCTTAAACTGACACATAATATTTTTTTAGCGCAACGCAATCTGACTTTCAATAATCCCTACAAAAGAATGGCCCTGACTAACATTAACCTATACCTTTCACAAATCACTTACCTCACAAAAATCTTCGTTACTCGAACTACTGCAATACAGCGTGCGCCACTACTGCCAGCTAAATAAAAGGTTCAAACTATGGAAGCCACTAACTACTGATAGGCATAGTTAGCAAATGAAAGATTTTAATAGAGAACAAACAATGTATTTACTTTAATAGTGTTGAAAAATCATAATATACATAGCAGTTCATGACATCCAGTCTTACAAATTTCAAAACTCCACCATTTCTCTCCCCACATCCACCACTGCTGGCGGGTCACCTCCAACTGCGAAACACTACGCGCTGTTCACATCCAGCTGCCCAACACTACAATGGCAGACAACAATGCAAAGTAGCCACAGACTGCACACAGCACAGCCAGTGATTTTCATACAGAGCGCTACGTAACGTTGCCAATAAGAAAACATAAACAGTCTACTTACATAGCCCCCATGCTCCCCACAAAAAATTTTACAAATTGTTATGGGCAGTGGCCAATGCAGATTTAAAAAAAATTTTCATAATTACAATAACAAAGAAATCAAATGCACACACTTATTGATACAATGTTGGTCAAAAGCTAAAATTTTCTCACAGTCCATAAAGACAGTCCTGATCGTTCACCACAGTAAAATAGCAGTGTTTTTCTCAAAGTCTGAGCAGTAAAAGAAAATGCACACGGAAGTAGTGGATTTCCCTGCAGTCTTGAAGAAGTAATGTTGTCCTTCTAACGGAAAGACAGTGCTGACTCTTGACATGCAGGCGGGTAATGGGCCACAACAGGGCATCCCCACAGCAGAGTCAGTCGAAGTTGAAGAATATTGGTAGGTAGGTCGTCGCAGAACAGACCCACTGTAGTCCTGGTAGAGATTATGGTATTGATGGGCCACCAGAGAAGCAGACCCACTGCAATCCTTGTGGAAATAATGGTATTGGTGGGCCATCAAAGATGCAGACCCACTGTAGTCCTTGTAGAAATAATGGTATTAGTGGGCCATCAAAGATACAGACCCTGTGCACTCACAAAGTTTTTGGAATTGTCCTTAGAACCAGCAATGCTGTTATCCAGTCCCTTGCTGAATTATTAACACACATGCAAACACTAACAGTCCCTACTTCTCACATATTGTCCATATACTATGACCAACATAAACGTGTGCAGTGAAATGTAACTTACAAGTTAATAATATGATGAACTGGTATCAATTACAATTTTATAACATAAGAATACAATAACAACGGTACAAAATACATCATTAAAACATAATAATACAGATAACATTTGTAGTAATAGGGGCTTTACAAAAGAATAGAAATAAACATATACATCAGTGTTACAGGAATTATGACATAAGTAAATACATAAAAGATCAGAATAATTATTGAAACATCAACTTCACACATGAGCATTAAAACAGAACAGAATTAATAATGTCTAACATCTTTAAAAAGTAAATAACATTATTAATGCAAATTATATTTGAGGATAACAGTATTCCTCTTCATAGTTCATGAGCTGAGTATTAGAAAAATTCTACAACATAAGTCTTATCAGATAAACATATAAAGACAGGAAGAACATAAATACACAAGGGTACACAAACACATAGTGGGATAACACAAGGAAAGGACAGGGTTTGTTTTACTGCAGTATTTTGCAAACAAAACTTTCTTTACTTCTCGGAGATCTCCCTTCATTCTTCCCAAAAAGTCCTATCTATACCTGCTTTCTGTACTGTTCTCGTATAGCCTCTCAGTGCCTTTCTTCAAATTCATCGCAACTCATTCTCTTATAGGCTACCCCCTCTTAAGCTGACTTAAATCTACTGAGCTCAGATGCTAAACTAAGGGACGAGGCAATGCAGCAGCACAAAACAATTAACACAAACAGCAATGACAAAAAAATTGGAAAATTGCAAAGCAACATACAGTAAATCAAAATTACCAAGCAATGCAACATTACAACTAATATGAGCCAATGTGCAGCAACAAGAAAAATAAATCAGTAGTAAAACTAGCTTAACAGAGTAATACAAAGTGAAAGTTAGTAGCACTATGCCTGGCAAACAGCAGCAGCAAATGCAATAACTTATATCTGAACATGACATAGCTCAAGCAGAAAAAATATTACACTAAAGACAACAATGCAGCCAAGGGAAATGTATATTCACATCTTAATGTCTATGTAATTAAAGTGGTGCACCACAAGAAGTTATTCTACCAAAAAAATTACCAAGTAGTTGAAAAGAAAATTCCGTATGCAATTCCTGTGAAGGGAAATGTCTTTTTATGCCCCTTCGTTTTTTTGAATAGATCATAAAATTATTTACTGGATCTGTAGGCATAAAATATTTATATTAGTACATCTATTAAATTTTATTTTAACCAATGCTGCAGTGCAGCTAGAAACGAAATATTAAACAAAATGAGTAAATAAATACATAAAGCAAGCCATATGGCATTTCTCTCAACTAGCAAGACAATAGCCGTGAAATGTTTCTCATCGTTTCATTAGGCATTTTAGTAAATGTCATAAATTAAGAGCTCCACAGTATAATCATATGTTTTCAAGTTTGAGCGTGTCGTATTTGCGATGCTTTCTACAAAGGAATGTCAATAGCGAGGATACTGGCCTCTTTTTTTTCCACCTGTGCCTCTGAAAGGCACACACTAATGGCTTTTTTCGAGGCGACTGTCGCGCAGCTGCCCACGACGCATTACGTGCAGTTGGTCACTTAACTTTCTTACGGAAATATTTATGACAGCAGTTTCCGCTACAGTGACAGTCTCATATAAAAATATTTCACAGGCCAAGAATTTGCGTTGCAAATCTGTAGAAACAAAATCCTTTTGATATAACAGTCCAAAAAATTTTCGTCGGCATTGTAATACATTCACGCATTTACATACATTTCATAACTCTCACAGTACGATTCTTGGTTTCCAACAACCTTTTTCACAAACCAGAGTCCCTAACCACTACTCATTATTCCTTACCTTATTCGTCAACACTTCTTCAATATTTCATCATAACAGATATGTAGCATACTCGAATAACTCATATAGCATCAGCTTATTGATCATAAACATACCGCAACAGTATAATACACATAGTCATCGTAATAATAACATCATAACACCTCAGTCAACTCTCAAAATCGTCGTAGCTTCCTCCAATAATTTCAAAACCTAAAAAAAATTCTCTGCTCATTTCAATAGTGTCATCTACCCCAAACGTACTTTAAAATCATGATCCCATACCAAATACATCATTCAAAGCTCTTGTAATATCACAATGGTTCCAAAAAAATATGAACATTTCACAAAGTACAGACAAAGTACAATTTCATAAGTGTGAAGTTATCCAATTGTGTAATTACGTAAACATCTGTCACTGATGTAGTAAAATAAATATTTGTCTCTCTCAGTTAAATGATCAGATAGCTGTGTAATTTGAGTGTTAGAGAAATATGGTACCAATGTGTAAAGTTGTTAAGCAAATACCATATTAGCTAGGGCTCCTTGTGCTTGCCAAACACATGGTACACAAAAGTAAGCGTGTACCCCCCTGAGGATTAATGTAATTATACCCTCAGGTGTTACAGATTACAGCAATGGAATGAAATGAATCACGGAAAACTTTCTTTGTAATTCAAAAATCTTTAAAAATAAATCTTTAAAAATAAATGTTTTAAGTATAAAGTTAATCACTCAAATACGTGTACTGTAGCGCTAAACTGTGCGTCTTGTTGCAACATAATCTCTGTGGAAGTGTCGTAGTTATCGTCCTCCGAAAGCTAAGTTCTGCAGAAGTCAATGTACTTACCTCATCATAAACGAAAGTGAAATGCTTTGCGTATAGATATCGTAGTTATTATGCTTATTGGCGTGATGAAAGAAGTACTGTACAGTAACGTATTGTTGTGCCACGAAAAACGCTGTATCATTGTTGCTATACCACAAAAGTTACTACTAAAACATGTTTTACTTTCCAGAATAATGCAGAAAAACAGTGCAGATATAAAACAGAAACACCGCAAAAGCAACATTGTAAATTGTCACTCATTAGTAGCGTCGTGATAAAACCGTGTAGTTGTCACATAAACTAACCACTGTGTCATCTGGTATCTCACAGAAAGTACTTTAAATCCAGAATGTATTTTCAAGTAAACCAAAATGTTGCATTAAAATCTCATTAGCAGTACCAGTATATGTTCTAAGTATGTAAGCCTTATAGTCGTTACGTAATCGTGCAACTAACAAGCAAGAATGTACACACACAATAACACTTTGACGTCTGTTCACAATAACAATGCATTCGTAATTTCTGTTTCAATAAGTTTTCTTGGTTCTTTACTGGATATTTGACTTCAAACATTGTTGCATGTTAACAGATTCTAAGTCTGACAAGCATACTAGTAATGTAACGTGAAAAGTTATATGGCAGAGACAATGTTAAAAAGCAGATTATCTTTCAATAAACGGTTTTACATGTGAAATGTGGTGCAACCCTTTACTCTTCCTAGTACTCAGAGTTTCAACTTCAACGCAATTATCATGTGGTATACGTCGGATTCTGTAAGGTCCATTGTAAACTAGAAAGAATTTGTGACTCAAGTGTTTCTTCTTATGTGATAATGAATGAGCTTTAATGAGAACTTTCTGACCAATGTATAATTTCTTTGCTTTTGCTTTACCGTGTAGTTTTCTCCTTTTGTCTGCTGCAGAATTTATGTTTTTAATAGCCAAATCAATTATGTCCTTGTGTCGAAGTTTACGTGTATTCGGGAAAGGTACAAGCTCTCTGATTCTGTTCGGTGGTTCTTCATTCTTCAGTACAAGAGTAGGTGGTAAAGCAGTGGAATCATGAGGCATTTCATTCAGCACATTTTGAAATAAGTGTAAATATCTGTCCCAATGCTGATGCTTTCTGTGACAATAAAGTCTGCAAAGCTTTTTGATTTCATTCATAATCCTTTCGGACAGGTTACAATGTGGTGAGTACAATGAAATAAAAACAGGTTTGATTTTATGATTCCGAAGCATGCGTGACCAAACAGCAGATCTGAATTGCGATCCGTTATCTGAAATGACTTTAGCAACGTGGCCAACTTCACGTAAGAAATTTTTAATAAAGGCGTTGGATACAGACCGTCCAGTGGCTTTACGTAACGGAGTGAAAGAAACAAATTTTGAAGTAAGTTCAACAGCGACTAGAACGTACGAAAATCCATTCAATGTTCTGACAAGGGGTCCCAAGAGATCAACAGCAGCGAATTCTTTTAATTTAGAAGGAATGATAGGAAAAAATGGAGCACGATGTGACATAGTAGATGGTTTCGCCTTTTGACAGAGTTTACAAATAGACAAGACTCTTCGAATTCTCTTTTCCATATTGTTAAAATAACAAGTCGTTCGAAGAATATGCTAACATTTTCGTGGACCAAAATGTGCGCAGCTGAAATGAATGTACCAAATGAGCTAATTAACAAAATCGTCTGGAATGCAAAGTACCCATAGCTTGTCATCAACAGTGTAATGTTTGAAGAGTATGTTGTTTCTAACAAGATAATAATACCGAATCTGAGTGTGCAGCTTTTCATGCCATTTACTTTTGATGTCTTTCCAAATCGGATCTTTATCTTGTTCATGAACAATGTCCTTTAAAGATGTGGTGATGAATTTTTCAAAGGCGACTTTCTGAATGTAAAGAATACTGAAATTTTTCTCGAGGCTGCCTTCTGTGTTACTTTTCTCAAGCCCAGCCGGTGCGCGTGACAGCGCGTCCGCAATAATGTTCTCCTTGCCGGGAATGTAGACTATTGTGAAGTGGAATTCTTTCAGAAACAATGCCCAACGTTTTAACCTGTCATGATTTAATTTTGAAGACATAAGAAATTGTAATGCACGATGATCACTGTATATTTTTACGTGCTTACCAGAAAGAAAGAAACGGAATTTGTTAAATGCCCAAACGATAGCTAAAGCTTCTAATTCAGTAACGGAATAATTTTTTCAGATTTTGTTAGCACTCGGCTAGCAAAAGCAATGGTTTTCTGAACAGTAGTGTCATTTTCTGTGGCTTCTTGAAATAAATGGGCACCAAGACCGACTTCAGAAGAATCCGTGCTAAGGCAGATCTGGATGAGCTAGTATTGGCGCCTTAAGTAGCGATACTTTCAAAGAATTGAATTCCAACTGTGCTTGTTCGTCCCAGTTCCAAATAGTATTTTTTCCAGTGAGAGAACAAAGTTTTGGTGCAACTAGAATTTGCATATTCGGAAAACGACGGTAAAAATTTACGAGACCTAGAAAACTGCGGACTTGTCTTTCTGTGGATGGAACTGGAATGGCTCTGATTGCTTCTAACTTTTCAGGATCCGGCTGAATGCCTTCAGAAGAAGTAATATGTCCCAAAAACCTCACCTTTGACCTACCGAATTCAGACTTTTCCAAGTTAACTGTAATTCCAGATTCTGCAAAAATACGTAACAAACTGTTGAGGATGCGATTATGTAGTTCCCATGAAGCTTCTGCTATTAGAATATCGTCCACATATAAGGTGATGTGACGTTTTAAGAACTCAGGTAATATGGAATTTAGCCCGCGAATGAATGCTGCTGAAGAAATGTTCAAACCAAAGGGAAGTTTCCGAAACTGATAACAAACGCCGAAACAAAGGAAAGCTGTGTATTTTCTACATTCTGGATCTGATAAAAGCTGGATCTGAGATCAATGGAAGACAACACTTTTACACCATTAAAATTTTGAAGAAGTTCTTCCAACGTTTGCGGCCTGTCTGTTTCAGGAATAATGATCGTATTGATTTGTCTCGAATCTAAGACAAGCCTGATCGATCCATTTTTCTTCTCAACAACATGTAATGGATTGTTGTATGAGCTTACTGCAGGCTCAATAATGCCCTCGTCGAGCATAGATTGTATTTCTGTTCTAACACGGTCCCTATAATGTGCTGGAATTACATATGGTCTAACACAAAATTTAGTATGCTCACGAACACGAAATTGGTATTGAAATCCCTTGATTGTTCCTGTTTTATGAGTAAAAACTGTGGAATGTGCTTGTAAAATCTCAAAAAGGTCCTGCCGATCGGTGTCATTACAATTCTCAATTGTTTGAATTTTATTCTGAATTAACTCATTAGTTTCAAATATGCTGTTGATACCATCCCTGTCAGTACTTGCAGAGTGATTGTTAGTGTCTAGTTCCGTAGAAAATTCCGAACTGTTGTCTAACAGAAGGTAAAGCCGATTAATTTCCTCGTCATGGTTTGAGAGCCAATCTTCAAATTTCAAAGCTATTGACTTACCTTCTTTCTCTAAACTTATTTCAGCATCGTGAAAGTTTAAGATTGCTTTGTATTCATTCAAAAAGTCTACTCCCAATATAATTTCCGTCGACAATAATGGAACAATGAGAAAGTTCATAGAGAAGCTGTGGCTTTGACAAAAGAATTCTAAATTGGTTTGTTGGCGTACATCTACACTTTTTCCAAAGATTGCACCTTGTAATTTAATCTTACGTAACGGAAGTGTGGGGCAATCGTTCGATTTGTTGCATTTGCTAAAGGCTGTTTCACTGATTACGGAAATGGGACTGCCAGAGTCAAGTACTGCCGTAAATTTTACGTCATTTACTGTAATTTGAATCACAGGATATGCAATGTTGTTATGTTTTACGTCGTGTTCTTGGAGTAAGATGTCCCTAATGTCTTCCATTTTTACGTAATTACTAGCTACGGCAGCTGCGTCGTTAGTGTCATAAGAACGTTTTGTGGCTGCCAGCGGTGTGAGTCATTGCCTATTGTCTCTTTGTTGGCGAGCGTCGTTATTGGGATTTGGAGACCTAACTTCTACAAATTCACCGTGACGAGAGGGCCCTGTCCTGTTTAAATCCCGCCAGTTCTGATGCAATTCAGGTCTGTCGTTACGATCACATCGTCTGTCGTCATGTCGATAGTTCCTGTAGTTTCTTTCTTGTCGGTTAAGTGGTGGAGAATTTCTCCCTGAATCGTAACTGCGCGCTGGACCGTTGCGTCTAAAGTTATTCTGTCTCCCTTGATAATAATTATTTTGGTTCTCAAATTGTCTGTTTCTCTGATTGTCTCTGTGATAGTCACTACCGCGGAGAGGTGATCTTTCCCTGTAATTATTACTACTCTGCCAACGGTTATAATACGGGTGGTGTCTGTTTCGGTCGCGATTTGTGTTGTGAGAATAGCCTTGTCGCGTCCAGTTATTATTTCTTTCATCGCGGAATTGCGACTGATGTGATCTGTAATTGTTGTGCTCCTGCGTTCCGCGATTGTCAGTGTCACTTTCCAGTTCTTGTAACAGTCCCTGAAAAGCTTCATTGTCGTCTTTGCAACGTCCTGCCAAAATAATATGTCGTAAATGTTCAGGTAATTTGATTAAGCAAATGCGGATGAGTTCTGAGGGGCTGTATGGGTTTGACAGGTACTGATTCTTGTGCAACATGTCTTCAAAATATTTCACAAGACTGGAGAATTCAGATTGTTCGAAATGTTTCGTCATTATGATACCATGTTTTACTTGGTCTTGTGTGGCTTGAGACCAATTTGCTGAGAGGAAGGCATGGTAAAATTCTCCTTCACTGTGGCAATCGTGAATTACCGATCGCATTCTTACAGCTGGTTCATTCTCTAAGTAGCCACACATAAATTCTAATCTGTGTTCTAGCGACCAGTTGGGAGGAAAACAATGAGAGAATTGATGGAGCCATGCTTGTGGATGAATGTCGTTGCCAGAATTCTTAAATGTTTTGAATTTACGTTTAGTAATGAACAGCTTATAGTCAAAATCATCATGTCGGCGAGTCACATGTCGATCATTGTTACGTCGTTTCGGCGGTTCCATCTCAAAATTCGGTGTGCCTTGCCAATTTCTTTCATAATTTCCGAAGTGTCTTGTGTTATTATTTTGTGGTTGTTCCGTATTTCTAAGTCCCCCTTCCCGTGTTGGAACGTGAGTGTCCTCTGAAATATGTAATTTTTGTATTACTTGTGCCAACTGATCTTGTACTTCCCGGATTTCTCTTTTGTGTTGCGTATTAATTTGATTCTGATTTTCTTTGAATTTCTTAATTTGTTCATACTCTTCTGTGTCAGTGATGGCTACAGGTCTTGTGTCATTCAGATCATCATCTACCTTTGTAGATAAGTTAGTGAACTGAT
The DNA here is from genome assembly GCF_023864345.2 of Schistocerca serialis cubense. NCBI lineage: Eukaryota > Metazoa > Arthropoda > Insecta > Orthoptera > Acrididae > Schistocerca > Schistocerca serialis. Next base: position 600,255,355 of record NC_064639.1, read on the forward strand.
CCGAAAGTTCGGCTACTTTCTCCGATAGTGTACTTATTTCCTCAGTGTGTTTTTCTGAACCAAGTTTCAGAGTATCTGCTGTGTCCTTTATGTTTTCCTGAGTTTTTGCAAGTTGCGTAACCGAATCGGTAGATGCAACTGAGTCAATTTTAGCTTGCAAGGTGTCGTAATTTTCATGAACAATGGTTTGCGGTTCTTTTATGCTGCTTCGTGATTCTGTAATGCATTTTGATGCCGCGAAAAAATAGGTTGAAAATGCTCACAAATTTGTGTTTTTACTTCATTACAGACTTTTTGACATTTCGATTCAATGTTATGTAACTCAGTAGTTAAATCTTTACGTGGTTGTTCAAGTGTGGTGTCTAACTTTTGAAGCTTTTGCTGTGTTTGTCTCTGATTTTGTTCCATTTGTTGCATTAGCTGTAATAACAATGCATTAGTGTCTGGAATCTGTTCCTCTACGCTTTTCGGCAGTGCATTTGCACCGGCAACATTCACATTTTGACAAGCAGAAAATGTGTCTTGACTTATTTGAGAAAACGGTAAGGACGCAAAACCTGAATCTACAGTATTTGCAAAATTGTGTCCTGTCATTTCGGATTCCTGAGGCGAGCTGTTGCCGAGCGATCGATCGATAATGCTTCCCTGTTCACTAATTGTTTCACTGCCTACGCCATTGTTTGCCGCTCGCTCCATTTCCCTATGCACAATTACCAAATTACTATGTTGAACATTAGTTAATTCATTACACGGTGGCGCTAACACACTGCTTTCGTCTTCACTGTCATTTCTCAGTTTACTTTGGAGCCTAGTATTACGTTTTTTACACGCCATAATTGTCACAATATTTCACACGATAACACAGAAAAGCACAATTTGAAGAGCAAAATAAGATAACATAGCAATGGAAATAATGTCTACTTAATTGCAAGCGCAGCTGCGAAATACTTGGTGGAAATCCACATGCATGTCACAACTGTTTTACTATACAACAATGAAAAACTACAATTACAAGGGATATTCTCTCTATGATTACGCGCTAGCAATAAACAAATGCTACACTAATTACACAAACAACAAGAAAAAAAATCAGAAGATTCCAGTGAGGTATCCTCGGCTAAGGGTCGACATATGGAACGTCCCCTTTTGAAAAATTATACATGGCTGTGCTTAAGCTGCTTTTTAGCGCAACGCAATCTGACTTTCAATAACCCCTACAAAAGAATGGCCCTGACTAACATTAACCTATACCTTTCACAAATCACTTACCTCACAAAAATCTTCGTTACTCGAACTACTGCAATACAGCGAGCGCCACTACTGCCAGCTAAATAAAAGATTCAAACTACAGAAGCCACTAACTACTGATAGGCATAGTTAGCAAATGAAAGATTTTAATAGAGAACAAACAATGTATTTACCTTAATAGTGTTGAAAAATCATAATATACATAGCAGTTCATGACATCCAGTCTTACAAATTTCAAAACTCCGCCATTTCTCTCCCCACATCCACCACTGCTGGCGGCTCACCTCCAACTGCAAAACGCTACGCGCTGTTCACATCCAGCTGCCCAACACTACAATGGCAGACAACAATGCAAACTAGCCACAGACTGCACACAGCACAGCCAGTGATTTTCATACAGAGCGCTACGTAACGTTGCCAATAAGAAAACATAAACAGCCTACTTACAGTGTCAGATGCGCTGAGCGACGGTAGATAGATCCCAGCGTTCGGTGATCACGCCACGTGCGTCTGGGTAGTGAGGATAGGAGTGGGGAGCGATAAAGGCATAAACGAGGCGCTACGTAGCGAAGATGCTTATTCTTCAGGTATCACCTGTAAGATGATGGCATGTTACGCTGTCGAAGTAACGAGTTACGTAAACGACTGCACCCGGTTGGGTACCCGAGAAGAATGTAAACAGTTGATTCGCCGGGAAAGCTTAAGATTATGCTATGTTTCATAGAACAGACGTGAAACTCGGTTTATTATCAATTGTATCTTTTGTCTTACACAGGGAAGCATGGGTGGATAGCGACTGCGTGATAAAATGTTTACTGTTCGACCAACTGCGCGAGAAAAGGTTCAGCATTACCTCGCGAATCGATCGACAGGTTAACGGCGCGCCAGTTTTTATTAGCTATTCAGTAAAGTTTGTACTGAACTGTTGGTAGCACTTTATTAGTCACTTTCTGCGAATGTGCGAATGCTTTGCTCTCTGTGCCAATTCCTACACATCGTACGTGACAAGTAAGTTTGTAATGAATTGTAATTTTGAAAATGTAATTCTCTGGCCAAAAGGTCTATTTTTCAGCCACAATTTTTAATGGTTTTCGGGCCGTGCCCATTCAGCCATCTTAATAGTGTAATATCAGTTATGACGATTCAAACATAAAGACAACACCCAGCCGCGAAAAAAAAAAAAAATCAAATGGCCCTGAGTACTATGGGACTTAAACAGGAGTTTGTGGCACAACTTGACTAGAAGAAGAGATCGGTTGGTAGGACATGTTCTGAGGCATCAAAGGATCACCAATTTAGTACTGGAGGGCAGGGTGGAGGGTAAAAATCGTCGAGGGAGACCAAGAGATGAATACACTAAGCAGATTCAGAAGGATGCAGGCTGCAGAAGGTACTGGGAGATGATGAAGCTTGCACAGGATAGAGTGGCATGGAGAGCTGCATCAAACCAGTCTCAGGACTGAAGACCACAACAACAACAAACCTAACTAACCTAAGGACATCACACACAACCATGCCCGAGGCAGGATTGGAACCTGCGACCATAGCGGTCGCACGGTTCCAGACTGAAGCGCCTAGGACTGCTCGTCCACTCCGGCCGGCACCCAGCCCCCGAGCGGAGATCATCTCCGACCCTCCCGGGAAACGCACCCGCGCGCCTTCGCCTAGCAGTGTGCCACGCTGACCGCGCAGCTACCTGGGTTGCAGCCATTATTGCCTAATTATCTGATTACGAACTTCACAATGTGAGTTTTCGACCGAAATTTCGAGTTCTATAAGTTCTGGAAGAAGAACAACCAAGCTTTCGGCATTACTGTCCAGAGTGTCCATATCATTTTGTCGATACTGTCGTTAGAACTCAAACCCTCACCAACATTAACATGAATGATACACGTAGGCCTCACCGATCTAACAACAAACGTGAAAAACCTGTGCAGTATATGCAGGAATTGATTTCAAAGTACAGAAATGGAACTATAACAAGTCTTCACTTCTTAAAAAGTGTTCCTTATTATTATTATCATAAGGAATGAAAGTAGTTTTTGTGTCTTTATAAATACTTTCACGAGTGCCCCATTACGGAAATGATTATTTCATCAAACCAGACCTATGACCGGTACTATAATCCTACGTCTCTCAAAATGTGGAGGAAAGTGCTGTAGGGCCAGCTTCACTACTGTTTTCCTCCGCGTGCAGTTGACTTGTCTCAAAAATTGACACGCATCTGACCTTTTTGGAAAAGTGACACCGTGCGCATTTGATCACTTTAAGAACAGGTAAAATTTTGGAACTGCGTACAGTGGGGATCACCGGGAAAAAGTCAGGATACGAGTATCTTCGTTAGTCTTCACAGCTGAAACCGAAATTTTCTCAACCTGGAAGTTTTATTTTTCAAACAAACCCATGGACGTGGCTTAGTGGCATCCATTCCGATTCTCCTATGAGCGTCCGTGAGATTTTTGAGTTTTTTTTTTCAACAGGACTGTCATGAATATGCGCCTCAAGCCTTTTCGACATGTGCTCGATGGGAATGAGCCGTGGCTTACAGCTGGCCATCCGCATCCTGAATGGCTTACCTTTTGCAAGACAATTGTGCACCTAAGCACTGTCGCCCATGAGGCGGGTTTCAGGTGCATTACCGGGTGCAGCATTCATCACCTGCTCTGACGGAACCTACTTGAAGCACTCACCGGCTTCAAGGCAACCACGAACAACGGGAAATTCCAAACAGACGTAAACATTAATTCCATCGATACCATAACTGAACCTTGCCCGAATGTGTCTGTTTCATGACAAGATTTGGCATGTACGCCTCACATCACTCCTCCAGACACATGCACACGGAAATTTTGTCTGATCCGTGAAAAACCCAGTTTCCAGCAGTGAAGTTGCAGGGGGTGCAGATGTAGCCGAACAAGAGGCGAGCTGCATGAAATCGTCGTCCACGGACGGGCACTAGGGCGAGATGCTAGGGTCCTAAGTTTTTTTCTCGTAACTCGTGCCTTATTGGCGACAGTGGTCCATCTGGTATCTTGTGGAGGTCTCCTGCGGTAACGGTTTGGAGGCGCAATGCAAATATCAATCATATGCGGCTGTTGGGCATCGAAGAGCTCGTCCTACCGACGTTACGATGCGAAAAGTGAGAACACTGAATACTCAGACCACACGACAACAGGCTCACCCTTGCTGGGCCGGACTGTATTTGCTCTTTGTTTACTATCAAAATGTCGAATTCCATGTGACAGGCTTGATACATTGTCCAAAATAGCTACAGTTTGCCTAACTCGTTCGACCGCACTGACCCTGTGATGCTCATCATTTTGGTTTGAGGGGTCACTTCAGGCTATAATGCAGATCTAAACTTAAAGAGGGAGTGTGACACGGTTGCTAAGACGGTGGATGCTACGAGGTAAGGCCACTGGCACCTCTAGGTAACGTACCGTACAACAGTTTCAAAAGCTTATCAGCTAATTCTCTTGTAGATTTAATCACGTAATAAGTGAACCATTTAGAGTGACCGGGAAGTGAAAATTGATAGTAGCATTTATTATCGTCAGTTTTTGTTCGTTCAACGATTCAGTAACTTAGGTTTGTAGAAATATCGTATACGGAAGGGCACCAATAGGCTTGTCTATTTCGTACGCAAATGAAGAAACCTTCATCCCGGTCTCATTTTGTTACGCGCTTGTACAGGATGTCATGAAAACACTCATTTATTTAAATTAATCAAGAGAAGTTGTTAGCTTTACATTTTCCCAAGTGGAAATGGGGGAGAATGATCATCTGAAACAGGAGATCCTGCAGGAGACACCCATATACAGAGTGTGAACAAAACAAGACTGCCCCAGATAATATTTCACGCACCATAAGACAGGTACCAAAGTAAATAATCCATATTCGGGGTAGATGATGTAGGTTCGATTGCTTGTCGTAATGTGCTTGAAATTTTATCGGTGCCAGTTTTATTCTGAACACGCTATACAAGATCACAATAACGACTAGGTGCGTAGCTTCACTTTGTAGGTCGGTGACTACGTAACTTCAACGGGCTTGATAGTTATGGTTTTCTCTTTTAGGCCTTCAGCCATCAGGTTGGTTAGCACCACCTCTCCATGAATTTCTGTCTTCGACCTACTGCTTAAGAGTGGTGTAGGTAGTGCATTTGGTATCATCCGTGATGTGGTTGGTGTATTCCAGTCTGTCTGCCTCTTGTGTTCTTCCCCTCTACTGTCCCTGCAGTGATACTTTTAATGACACCATCATATCTCAGCAGATGGCCGACCCATGTGTCCCTAATGTTTTGGATAAGATGAAAAAGACATGGAGTCCCTTCCTCCACTCTGTAGAGTACCTCTTCATTTGTTACCCTATCTCCCCAAGATATCTTCAGCATTCTGCAGTAGAATCACATCTCGAAGGTTATCATTTTGTGGCTTTTTTTTTTTTTTTTTTTTTTTTTGTTGCTTCGAGTGTCCATACTCCACTTCCGTACAGCAGCACACTCAAAGAAATGTCTTTATCAGGTCTTATTAAGACGTTTGTCTATGTAAGTGGCTGGAAATGGTTCTTCTCGTGTTAAGACAGCTTTTCCCCGGTGTATTCGGCCTGCAATGTCCTTCCTTGATATTTGATCTGATGTAATTCTGTTGCCTAAGTAGGCGAAGGGTTGGGCGGTCTCCAGGCCCTCATTATCATGTGAGGATTGGGCAACTCGCCACTATGATTTTAGTTTTACTAATTTTCACAGCCTAGGAAGACCTGAGGGTGGTTTCCAACTGGGCCAGCATCTGAGTGTTTCGCGTCTTCGCTTAACGTTACGATATCATCATCAAATCTAAACATCTCAGTTCTCCCGGTATGTCATAAAGTCCAGAGGCTTCCCCAGGTTTTAGCTGCCTGACTTTAGGGTCGAACTCGTCACGCAACATATGGTGTCCCTGTTCTTCCACACAGACGTCCTCAGCATTTTCCAGTTTCGAAGCTTCATTATTTTCTGGATACAGGTTTTCAAGGTGTTATTTTCACTTTACTATTAAGTCTTTCTGGCCATATAATATTATTCCATCGCGATGATGGTAATGCTGACAAGATATGAGCTGACGGCAGTATAATGTGATGATATTGGACCACTACTCACGTACCTGTTGTAAATTTGCCTGCCTCGTCTCTTACGTCCCCTTCTCACAACCCATTTTTGTGCGATGCACAAACAAACAAGCGATGTGACAAAAGAAACTCCCACCCCACAACCCACCCCCTTCCCTCTCCTTCTGCCTACTCATTTACACTGACGTTTCTTTCATCTTAATAGTTCCCAGTCCACTGATACAGGTATTTTCTATATTACCACTAGTGCATATACTTTTAAATTTTTAAGAGTATTTTTCATTATTTACCGAACTATCTGTTTAATAAGTCACAGCTGGGAAATACTAACGCGAATTATTTACAGACGAATGGAAAAACTGATAGAAGCCGCCCTCGGGGAAGATCAGTTTGGATTCCGTAGAAATATTGGAACACATGAGATAATACTGACCCTACGACTTATCTTAGAAGAAAGATTAAGGAAAGGCAAACCTACGTTTCTAGCATTTGTAGATTTAGAAAAAGCTTTTGACAATGTTGACTGGAATACTCTCTTTCAAATTCTAAAGGTGGCAGGGGTAAAATACAGGGAGCGAAAGGCTATAAACTTGTACAGAAAGCAGATGGCAGTTATGAGTCGAGGGGTATGAAAGGGAAGCAGTGGTTGGGAAGGGAGTGAGACAGGGTTGCAGCCTATCCCTGATGTTATTCAATCTGTAAATTGAGCAAGCAGTAACGGTAACAAAAGAAAAGTTCGGAGTAGGTATTAAAATCCATGGAGAAGAAATAAGAACTTTGAGGTTCGCGGATGACATTGTAATTCTGTCAGAGACAGGAAAGGACTTCGAAGAGCAGTTGAACGGAATGGACAGTGTCTTGAAAGGAGGTTATAAGATGAACATTAGCAAAAGCAAAACGAGGATATACCGAGCGAGGTGACGCAGTGGTTAGCACACTGGACTCGCATTCGGGAGGCCGACAGTTCAATCCCGTCTCCGGCCATCCTGATTTAGGTTTTCCGTGATTTCCCTAAATCGCTTCAGGCAAATGCCGGGATGGTTCCTTTGAAAGGGCACGGCCGATTTCCTTCCCCATCCTTCCCTCACCCGAGCTTGCGCTCCGTCTCTAATGACCTCGTTGTCGACGGGACGTTAAACCCTAATCTCCTCCTCCTCCAAAACGAGGATAATGGAATGTAGTCGAATTAAGTCGGGTGATGCTGAGGGAATTAGATTAGGAAATGAGACACTTAAAGTCGTAAAGAAGTTTTGCTATTTGGGAAACAAAATAACTGATGATGGTCGAAGTAGAGAGGATATAAAATGTAGACTGGGAATGGCAAGGGAAGAGTTTCTGAAGAAGAGAAATTTGTTAACATCGAGTACTGATTTAAGTGTCAGGAAGTCGTTTCTGAAAGTATTTGTATGGAGTGTAGCCATGTATGGAAGTGAAACATGGACGATAAATAGTTTAGACAAGAAGAGAATAGAAGCTTTCGAGATCCGGTACTACAGAAGAATGCTGCAGATTAGATGGGTAGATCACATAACTAATGAGGAGGTATTGAATAGAATTGGGGAGAAGAGGAGTTTGTGGCACAACTTGACTAGAAGAAGGGATCGGTTGGTAGGGCATGTTCTGAGGCATCAAGGGATCACCAGTTTAGTACTGGAGGGCAGTGTGGAGGGTAAAAATCGTAGAGAGAGACCAAGAGATGAATACACCAAGCAGATTCAGAAGGATGTAGACTGCAGTAGGTACTGGGAGATGAAGAAGCTTGCACAGGATAGAGTGGCATGGAGAGCTGCATCAAACTAGTCTCAGGACTGAAGACCACAACAACAACAATGCTATGATTTCTAATTTAGCGCTTTAGTTCAATCTTTGTTCGCTGTCAGCGCCGCCACTCGGCGCTTTCACTAAGCTTCGTTCTCACATCAGTCTAGTGCGCGACCCACTCGCTTCAGCATGTAGCGTTGTCTCGAGCAGTAGCCTATTTGTTTAGCTCTGTGATACATGGCTGTGACCGCTAACCTATCTTCGCAACACATATTTCCTTGTTTTGGTGTTCCTCTCTATTGATTCCTAATCCTGCCCTTATCCGGATTTAAATCATTATTAACGTTGTAATTTTACCGTTTTGACAGAGGTTTTCACTTGGCTTTTCAGGCTTCTCAACGTCCAAATTTGACGATTCGCTTTAACGCCTTCATGTCAGTAGCTTTCAAATATGACTAATGTAGTCTCCACTTTTCAAGGCAAGGGAATCGGTTTAAACCTCGCCTTTGCCTTAGCTGTCCTATTGATAGATGCTAGATAGGTTCACGAATAAACAGTTACGTAACACGATTGTGGTTACTCGTTACAGATAATCTGAAGATCGGCTAGCCACGGGAAAAGAATCATTATCAGTAGGACATTCGGAATACAGACTGCTTTCAAAAATTACGAATAAAAATCGCAGCACCAAAAAATAATTAAAGTAATGAAATTTTGGGAGTATATTTGTCAAGGTTACGGTATATACCTAAATGATTAACATTGGAAGATTACAGGTAAGCGCGAGATAAGTCATTGTTGATGTGAAATGCTGGTACGTTAATAATCAATATAACCGCGATAATGTTGAATGCAAGCGTGCAAACGTGCATGCATTGTGTTGAACAGGTGCTGGTTGTCAGATTGTGGGCCAGAGTTCCGTGCCTGTTGCACTTTGTCGATCAGTACAGGTACGGTTAATGCTGTCTGTGGATGGTGTTGAAGTTGTCGTCCTGTGATGTCGTATATGTGCTCTATTGGAGACAGATCTGCTGATCGCGTAGGGCAAGGCAGCATGTCGACACACTATAGATTATGTCGTGTTACAATAGTGATATGTGGCCGACCGTTATCCTGTTGGAAAACACCTTCTGGAACACTGTTCATCAGTGGTAGCACAACAGGCTGAATTACCAGATTGACGTACAAATAAGGAGACAGGGTGCGTGGGATAACCAGGGGAATGCACCTGCTGTCATAAGAAATCGACCCCCGGCCCTAACTCCAGATGTAGGTGTAGTGTCTCTAGCACACAGACAGGTTGGTTGTAGACCATCGGCTCGTCTCGTCCTAACCAGCACACGACCATCACTGGCACCGAAACACAATAAGCTTTCATCAGAAAACGCAGCAGACCTCCACCCTGCCCTCCAGTGAGCTATCGCTGGACACCATTGAATTCGCAAATGGTGCTGGTTTGGGGTCAATGGAAAGCACGCTACAGGGCGTCTGGCTCGGATTTGTAATCGATTTGTAAGAGTTCTTTGTTGTGCCAACTTCTCTGAAATTGCCGTTGCAGATGCAGTATGATGCGGCAGTAAGATGGTCTTCCCTTTCGGCAATGCTACGTGTCTGTCCGGATCCCTATCTTCTTGCGACCGTACATTCTCGTGGCCACCGCAGCCAGCAGTCAGTGGCTACTATCCTACCAAGTCTCGGCAGTATCGCAGAAGGAACATCCAGATTCTCGTAACCCTATTACATGACCCCGTTCAGGTTCACTGAGGGGTTGATAATGGCGTCTTTGTCGCGTGAAAGGCATTATTGACAAACATCAAATCATCATATTTAATCTCATACATAAGTAACGCTTACGACCGTTGATTTGCTTTCTCATAGTGGCGCTAATAGCGGCACTCTTATGCGACTGGCGCTAAATTTGAATAGACATCATCTTTCAGGTGTAGGAACAGACCTATCAACTTTCTTTTATGTTGCAGAACTGGCTGTTGCGGTTTTCTTCCGTTAGTCTATTTTCGTAACGTTGACCACTATTGCTGCATCAGGCGAAAATGGAGTGGCGTAATGTGCTATTTGGGACAAACAAAAGCTGATATGCTGACTAATCTTCTGATCAAGAGTTTGAGTGTTGCAGAATTTAGTTTTCAGTGAGCAATCAGTCAGTGTAAAAAACTGAGAATTTTAGATGAAAGAGGCAACCGGTGTCTACTGACGTAGAACACACACGTTTTGCTTTACAAATTTATGCGACAGTGGCAGTGGCGCCACGTACGGGGTGAGGGCGTGGTGCGACTGTGTGCGGTTTCACTGCTGGCGAGAGGTCGCCGCTCCTCGGCGGCTGTCGCTCTCTGTGAGGAATGCGGCTCTCTAGAGGAAAGTGTGCCGCCAAGCGTTGCTCGCATATCGCGGGCGGTGGGGAGGCGACAACGCGAAGCAAGCACGCCAGTCTCACGGTCTCGGCGGCTAGCGTGACCGACGAAAGCGATCCTTCTTTCCTTCCCGCGTCGCTCTTTCCCTTACGCTAATCGTTTCGGGCGAATCCTCTACGGAGAGATCGTAGGAGGAGCTAAAACGGCAGCTGCATTGTTACGCGAGCCGCCGATCTGACGTCGGGTAGAGAAACGCCAGGACGGCGCGCCCTGTAAACAACTGACAGTAGACCTTCCCTTTGTATTCTCATTGACGAGACAAAGATGTCTGTGCTTCGATGCTACTAGGTAGAACATGCAGAATAAAAACTTTCAGCGATGCTTACTCCACGTCTAGCGACAAATGAAAAGCGTATCTGTGTAAAGTAGCTGACGATTCTCTCTCTAAATTCAGCGTATGCGAGGATACATACTGTCACATTAACCAACCAGCGTTGACGGGTCGGTCTCAGGAACACCCTATAAACTACACTACTGGCCATTGAAATTGCTACACCACGAATATGACGTGCTGCAGACGCGAAATTTAACCGACAGAAAGCAGAAGCTGTGATATGCAAATGATTAGCTTTTCACAGCATTCACACAAGGATGGCGCCGGTGGCGACACCTACAACGTGCTTACATGAGGAAAGTTTGCAACCGATTTCTCATACACAAACATCAGTTGACCGGTGTTGCCTGGTGAAACGTTGTTGTGCTGCCTCGTGTAAGGAGGAGAAATGCGTACCATCACGTTTCCGACTTTGATAAAGGTCGGATTGTAGCCTATCGCGATTGCGGCTTGTCGTATAGCGACATAGCTACTCGCGTTGGTCGAGATCCAATGACTTAGCAGAATATGGTATCGGTGGGTTCAGGAGGGTAATACCGAATGCCGTGCTGGATCCCAACGGCCTCGTATCACTAGCAGTCGAGATGACAGGCATCTTACCCGCATGGCTGTAACGGATCGTGCAGCCACGTCTCGATCCCTGAGTCAGCAGATAAGGACGTATGCAAGACAACAACCATCTGCATGAACAGTTGGACGACGTTTGCAGCAGCATGGACTATCAGCTCGGAGACGATGTCGGCGGTTACCCTCGACGCTGCATCACAGACAGGAGCGCCTGCGATGGTGTACTCAACGACGAACCTGGGTGCACAAATGGCAAAACGTCATTTTCTCGAATGAATCCAGGTTCTGTTTACAGCACCATGATGGTCGCACCCGTGTCTGGCTACACCGCGATGAACGCACCCTGGAAGCGTGAATTCGTCATCGCCACACTGGCGTATAACCCGACGTGATGGTATGGGGTGCCATTGATTACACGTCTCGGTCATCATTCGATCCCTGCGAAACCGTACATTTCAGCAGGATAATTCAACGACCGCATGTTGCAGGTCCTGTACGGGCCTTCCTGGATACAGAAAATGTTCGACTGCTGCCCTGACCAGCACACTCCAAAGATCTCTCACCAATTGAAAACGTCTGGTCAATGGTGGCCGAGCAACTGGCTCGTAACTATACGCCAGTCACTACTCTTGATGAACTGTGGTATCGTGTTGAAGCAGCATGGGTAGCTGTACCTGTACACGCCATACAAGCCATACAAGCCCAGGTGTATCAAGGCCGTTATTACGGCCAGAGGTTCCGGGTACTGATTTCTCAGGATCTAAGCACCCAAATTGCGTGAAAATGTAATCACATGACAGTTCTAGTATAATATATTTGTCCAATGAATACCCGTTTACCATCTGCATTTCTTCTTGGTGAAGCAATTTTAATGGCCAGTAGTGTATACGGGGTGATTCAGCTGCCCCTACCACTGTCGTTTTATGCAATCCACAATGCTGTACCTGGCCTTCAATAACCACGCGCAAATTTGCATAATTATTCTCTCGCTCGCAAGACGCGAAATATTAGTTCTACAGAAAAAATTATCATGACCTTTTTGTACGAAATTTTAGATAAATTTTGTACTGGGATACGTTTTCGCTGGAGTCCACGGTTTTCGAGTTACAGAACCGTACAAAATTGACCTTCAAACACACCGCCAAGCTCATACTCATCCGCCAGTAGACAGGAGTTTTAGTGTGTTGTCCGTGGCACATCATAAAAATTTCCGACTACATGAACTGTTCCCGATATTAGACCTTTTTTGATCTCTATTAACTGGGCTATTTCATTAACATCATTAATTTAAACGTGCGATGAGGGTTATGAAATCAAAACGACTTCTCTAAACGTTGCGCAAAAACTAATAATGCTGAAAATTCGATTCAAACTTTTCCCTTATGGGAACGGTAGTTCCGTAGCCAGAAGGGCTGACGAATACAGCGATGTAATTGTTTATTTTGCGTTATTAAAATTCACAAAATTGTTAGGTAGAAACGTCAGTTTTAAAATTTGTAAGTACTAGACAGCCGGTGGCGCAATAACGCCAGTCATCGAAGAGAAAGAAAAGCTCGAATGTGGGAAATAATTTCTGCAGTAACAAATTTTTGTACAATGGTAGGAGGATGGGCCATGCCATGAGCAACATCCTGGAGATTCTGACAGTAGGGGCCTAAGTGTGAGAGTGTTGGGGGGGGGGGGGGGGGGGGGGAGTTTGAAGGTCACTTTTGTACGATTTTCTTGAATAACTAGAAAACTACAGCATCTACCAAAATCGTATCGTGGCACAAAATTTAATTGCATTAAACTTCCTACAAAAAGGGCACAGTTCTTTTTTCTGTTGGATTAATAGTAGTTAGCGCGTAGCGAGGGAGGGAATGTGAAAATATCGCGCGTAATTTTTGAAGGCCAGATATAAAATTGAGGGTTGCACAAAACGACAACGGTAGAGGCAGATGAATCGTACAGCCTGTCTCTTGTGACTGCCGACATCCACGTGCAACTTCAGTCGCAAAATATTCACACTAATTTCGATTAAGGATAGTTTCGGCGTGGTACTCACATAACGTTCTGCTTTGCCGTTAGTGTTGCCGCTGTGCTCTGTGGTTGTTCCTGTCGTGATTACAGCCATGGAAATGTGTAGGTGGACATCATGTGTTTATGCACTTCCGAAGCGCAAGTAACGTGCTTCGCTTCACCACATAATTTTGCTCTAAAAATTCTTTAATTAGCTGCCATTTAAGTGGGCTCGGAATTAGATACCTCCTATCTGTGGCGCATTCATCTACATGTAGCCAAAGGTTTTCAATGGCGTTAGCCGTGCATTGGCATGGAATGAATCGATTGGAACAGGTGGAAACGTGTGCTGGGCGGGGACTCGAACCAGAATCTCCCACTTAAACGAGCACTCGGCTTAACTACATCGGCCATCCGCGCACGCTTCCCATCCGACCCAAATTCCCAGCCTGTTACACACTACTAACTATCCATGAATTCCAGAATTAGATTTTCACTCTGCAGCGGAGTGTGCGCTGATATGAAACTTCCTGGCAGATTAAAACTGTGTGCCCGACCGAGACTCGAACTCGGGACCTTTGCCTTTCGCGGGCAAGTGCTCTACCAACTGAGCTACCGAAGCAAGCTGTGGGTACCGGGCGTGAGTCGTGCTTCGGTAGCTCAGTTGGTAGAGCACATGCCCGCGAAAGGCAAAGGTCCCGAGTTCGAGTCTCGGTCGGGCACACAGTTTAAATCTGCCAGGAAGTATCCATGAATTACTCACTCGCCACATCGACTTATCGCAAGAGATCGAGCTTGGTGTGCAGCTACACTGAAAGAATGGATCTTTGATCGTCTCACTTTATTGCTGTATCTATATATCTGGTGTCTGTTCTTTCGCATATGTATATTCTTTCGGACACGCGATATTCTTGTGCATACAGCACCGATACCTGTAGAAATACTGCGTGTACTTGCTGAAGCACTATGTTCGGTCATCTAACTGATGTCTTCTCCTAGAGGTTCTGTTCATTTGCACTACGGGCTGAAATACAACTGCTGGGCCACTGCATCAGTTAAACAAGATTTAGCGCAAACACACGTAAACACTCTTGAATCTGGTGTACTCGACTGTTTTTAAACCGTCTGCAGTGTTATCTACAAGAAACAGAACTCGTATTAAAAAAAGCGCATAAAAAATACTGTATCGGCATACACAGCATTTGTAAATACAAGCAGCCTGCTTAAACGATAAGGTAGAGTTGGCCAGCAGACCAAAATTGCCGGCCGCGGTGGCCGTGCGGTTCTAGTCGCTTCAGTCCGGAACCGCAGGACTGCTGCGGTCGCAGGTTCGAATCCTGCCTTGGGCATGGATGTGTCTGATGTCCTTAGGTTAGTTAGGTTCAAGTAGTTCTAAGTTCTAGGGGACTGATGACCTATGATGTTAAGTCCCATAGTGCTCAGAGCCATTTTTTGAGACCAAAATCGCAATTCCTTCAAAACAAATAGGACTATCGGTAACTAAACTCATATAAACGGGGTAACCAATGAGTGACATGAAAACTTCCCTCTGTACCCAGTAAAAATTGGTACATGTACGGAATGTTTTATTCGAATTAGTCTATACTAGTATCACCACCTAAAATATTAAGTGTTCCTCCTGAAACGCGCTGCCTGTACCATTCCACATTATTTACTGGTTATGGAAGCCCGGAGCGGTCCTAAACGGGCCTCCCTAAGCTGAATAGCCGGCCGTTGTGGCCGAGCGGTTCTAGGCGCTTCAGTCCGGAACCGCGCTGCTGCTACGGTTGCAGGATGTGTGTGATGTCCTTAGGTAGTTAGGTTTAAGTAGTTCTAAGTCTAGGGGAATGATGACCTCAGATTTTAAGTCGCATAGTGGTCAGAGCCATTTGAACCGTTTTAAGCCGAACACCTTGAAGCCTTCCGGCATGCGGGCGTGTCTGGCATCACGCCCATTGGCGGTCGGACGGATAGATCTTCTGCTGTTTAGTCTGCCGGCCTCTTGGAGTGAGTCACGAGCAATCAAGTGGTGACGTCATGCTGGCGATCTTGCGGCAGCCTCCGGGAAGTCTCGCATTGGCTAGCCGCGCCTCGTGCTACCTAGACAGTTTTGGAACGCTGCAGCGCGTGGCATCCCTGACTCAGCGCAGTGAAATACTAAACTGGGTTAACGAGAACAGTTTTATCTACCTATGGCGCTGAAATATAAGACCTCAATAAAACATGATTTGACAATAGAGTTTCACCTGGGTGGCGCTGGCAGCACGACGATGTTGTAAGTAGGCTGTTTAGGTTATTATGTTGGTAACGCCACGTAGCGCTGTGTATGAAAATCACTGACTGTGCTGTATGCAGTCTGTGGCTGGTTGGCATTGTTGGAACATTTGCTATTGTAGTGTTGGGCAGTTGGATGTGAACAGCGCGTAGCGTTGCGCAGTTGGAGGTGAGCCGCCAACAGTGGTGGATATGGGGAGAGAGATGGCAGAGTTTTGATAGCAGACGATCTGGACGTGTGTCCGCCAGAAAAAGAAAATTTGTAAGACTGGATGTCTTGAACTGGCTTTCGAACACTATTAAGGTAAATACATTATTTGTTCTCCATCAAAATCTTTCATTTGCTAACTATGCCTATCAGTAGTTAGTGCCTTCAGTAGTTAGAATCTTTTATTTAGCTGGCAGTATTGGCGATCGCTGTATTGCAGTAGTTCCAGTAACGAAGATTTTTGTGAGGTAAGTGATTCATGAAAGGTAAAGGTTATTGTTAGTCAGGGCCATTCTTTTGTAGGGATTATTGAAAGTCAGATTGCGTTGCGCTAAAAATATTGTGTGTCAGTTTAGTGTTGATCAGAATAAGTAAAGAGAGAAATCTCTGAGTACGTTCAGTTTAGCTCAGCTGTTTGAAAGTCAGATAACGTAGAGGTTTTCCAGCACTGTCATTTATAAAAAACATATCTAAGGGGACGTTTCAATGTTCATACCTGAGCCCGAATTCAGGCGTCGCACACATTTCTTGTTGAGCGTTTGTTTCGAACATCGGTCGGTTTCGTCGACGTTCTCGTTTCAGGCCTGTGGGATGGCCACTGAGATCTCAGTGAAAATGAATGAACCGACTCAACTGGCAATGTGGTTAAGTCAGTTGTTTTAAAATTTACATAAGCTGTGTTCTAGTATATGTTGTGTGTGTGTGTGTGTGTGTGTGTGTGTGTGTGTGTGTGTGTTTGATGGGGGAGGGGAGGGTGATGTGGAAGATCATATTGGTTTACGTTTGTAGCGGTTAGCATGAATCACTTCGCGTGAATACTGTTACGGTTGTAGAATTAATATCTACAGTTTTCCTTTCTCAATTTTCTCACTTGTCTTTATAACAGTAACCTAAAAAAGTTGTTTTTAGCCAATTTCCCTCAACCGTCCGCAGCTAAGGTTTTCCTCTCTTTCATTTCTCAATTCAGTTACGCCATTTTATTTTCCCCTGTCTTCATTAATTGTGTTCTATCATGTTCCTCTACCTCTACCTCTCTCGCCCTTTCTTCAGGGCCTGTTCGAGAACATCTTTCCACACAAGCAACTTACTGTTTGCCGCTCTGCCTTCTCACACTTTACCCACGTACACCTTGACCCGTGTCTGTTTCCGCCACTAATTTTGGTATGCGCTGCATACAAATTCACATTTGGGAGTCCTGGGCGCCCCCAAGCGGCCACTTCCGTAGTTCGGGATTTACACCGGCTCTGCCTTCCTCTTACTCAACCGCTGACAGAGCCTGTAGTTTAAACTGCTTGACCGTAAATCGTATTTGTTGTACTACCTTGCATGATCGAATGTCCATTACTTTTTCCTCTTTTGCTATTTTTTACGTCATAGTTAGTTCTAAATGGAGCTGTCTATGTTAGATATAAGAGCAGATCAGATATGACATACTTGTTCAACGAAAGAACAACAAAATACGTGGAATGGTTAATAATATATAGGAGAACGCCTTATGGTACAAATTTCGTCAGGATAACTAAATCGATAAATAAAATATTTCAATGCTGTTTGTATCATACGTAAGAATAACTGTTTAAACCGAAAAGTGTTGTTATGAAACTCACGCATCACGAGACAAATTACCTATAGTTAAGCAACAGTTACTTCTTTGCGAACCATGGAGATGCATAAAACAATTGGGTGAAATCTGTAACAATAATTCAGTTTCTAAAGACGAGTAAAACTTAATTCGGGAATAAATGGCTCACTCGAGCTCCTGCTGAGTCATATTTGTCAGTCTGGACGACTCCCTACGTCAGGGGATATTTCAGTAGACCTTTAAGTACTGCAATTAGCCCGCCTGAAGTACCTAATCGCCTACTGAAATATCCTCTGACGTAGGAAGTCGTCTAAAGCTCGTGGCTGACAAATCTGGTGCAGCAAGAATTCAAGTGAACAATTTGTTCAAGAACGTCTCTGGAAAAAAAAAAAGAAAGCTGCGTTCTCAGTAGTTCCTTGTGTCTCAATGATAAGCAGCCCCCTTACAACGGCCGCAGCGAATTCCGTACACCATGTCTCGTGCATCCTATATTAATGACCACGACGGCGACTGAACTTCACCCTACCTCCCCTAATAAATTGAGTGCCTCACTTGCCGTGGAGCCACCCTTCCTCTTTATTAGATTTTCCAACGCGCTTATTCCGATAGGCTCATTAATTATGTTGTCTTACGAACTCGAACTTGCAGCCTGCACCAGACTACAAGTTTTGAGATACTTCATTACACGGTTATACTGTAAATATGAATCCGCAGAGGTAACATATTACCTGGAACAATCGGCCGTGAATCGAGCCAGTATAAAACAGCGACTCCGTGGCAATACGGGAATGGAGACCCAAGTTTCCCTGATTTCTGCCTTGGAAGGTGTCCTTTACAGTACCTTGATTATATGTTTATCGTATAGCAGTACAAAGTGAACTGCAGCTAACATCCAAGAATTTCATAATTTTACATAAAAAATAGAATTAAATAACTAAACCTACAAAATATTATCTAAATTCTGTCTCCATTCAAAGGCTTTCTATGTCACTTTAAAGAAATCTTCCAGATAACCAGGGTAAGCTGGACTGCTACAGTTCGAAATACGTCGTGGTAATTCCATGCCGACTGGTCTTGTGCCAGCCCTTACGAGAGTCTGATATTCCTCATGGGCAGTATTATTCCACGTTTCAGACAATTTTTGCTAAAGTTGAAATCCGCTGCTTCCATTGATTGTGGCAATAAAGTAGCGGACTGGCCGCATTTTAATCGGCTCATTTTAAGCACAGGCACATTGGAGTGGCTTAGGAGCTGAGGAATTTAATTAATTTTTCATACTCCTTCAGAATGGCCTTCTGTCTTCGAAGATCTGAAGGCGCTATGTGGCTTAGATTAATGAAGCACCGAAACGAGCAGAAATTCTACTGAGCCTTTTCCTACTGAAATTATTTTCGACTGACATTGGAAAATCAGTTGGATATCTCCAGCTACATGAGGGCATCCTACGTACAGTGCTCGATTTCTACAACCTTTCTAAAATCAAAATCACTTGAAAAATCGTAATGCGCCATGTTTGCATCCAGAAGAAGACTGTCTAGTCAACAAGTTTAACATAATGCGATGAACGTGTATTGATCCAGATAAGCAAAACATGTCGGCCTTCAAGATAATGACATATTCATTACTGTAGCGGGTAATCGAGGTTCTTCCAAAATTTTCCAGATCTATCCCTCACCATTCCGGCTCCCTTCCCAAATCTGAAGGAGAAAAGACTGACCACCCTAGTTAAACACCTACTGTGGTAGATGGTCTTCACACACATTTCACATATGAAATCTGGATCACGGCCGCAGACTCACACCTTACAAGGCGTCAAGTTTTCGACAGGCAGGCACTTAGGATAATAACGAATGCTCCTTTGTATAATAAAAACGCTACTATCGAGCAAAGCTAAATATTCCTCTACTTTAAAGCCAAACTGCTCCCGTGCACAAAATGTTTGTTTATTACACATAATAGTCAACTATTGCTGGTTTCGACCTCTAAAAGGTCATCTTCACATCAGTCATCCGATGCTGCAGCTCGTTCAGCACATAGTAACACTTTAAGGAGCCCCCTGTTGTCAAACAGTTTTGTTCGGTAGGGGATGGAAAGGAACCTGCTCACTACAAAAAGAGGTAGTCGACAGCGGGGAGACAACAGATTTCATTTCTACGTAACATTCGTTGCTCGTGAACTACATCGCAAAATTGGGAAACGTCTTCAACAGGTTAGTGACAAAAGAAGCAATGCACGGAATGATAAACGTTGTTGCAGTGTAAATTGCATATAACACCCCTGTGACCGAATTTCCCGATTTGCAAACGAGACCGAGAAGTGTGTTAGAAATTCCAAGCGGAAAACATGGAAAAGATAGTTTTCTGACGTGTACAGTATAACAGAGACCTTAACAGTACCTCAGTCGACAGTCTTTAAGATATAATTGAAATAAAAGTAATTCAGTGACTGTTTCCTCCGTAATTCGAGAGCATATAGCCTCTAAAGCAACGGTTACGTTCCTTCACGCTTGTTCTGTGCGAAGGTTACTGGATGCTCGTGCGCTATTCTTACTCATATCAGTGAAGGGATAAATATATCGCAGCAGTTCGTAAGCAGATGTGAATCATTGTGCTACGAACGATACGCACAGGCGGTAGTTCCGCTTAGAAATTCTCAAAGTATATTCCGACCTACCCTGTTGTGCCAGCTGGATACTGCATCGAAGCATTTCCCCAGAACAAACAGCAATAATAAGACCCGTTTTATCGGTTGCTGGGAACCATTTCTTAAGTTTTGCGACTGTAGTACACAAAATACAAGTATCAATAAAGGTTAGCAGGAGTACTGGGAGAAGATTTGATGTTTCCCTGTATCAGCTAAGGAATGACTGATCGGTGAGTGCCTTTTAAGAAACTCTGGCAAAAAAAAAATAGCAAATTAATGTTGATTCCTCGTTAAGCTTCTATATGAAACCAAGCCAGAGATGAAGACTCGTGCATCCCCTGCTCTTGTACCTTTCAGACTCTCAACGGTTTTGGAGATGCTGCTACTACCTACTTTATTAATTACGAACTACACTGAAGCTAAATGTATACCAGTGGAAAGAAATGGTGCGTGCCTTTTAACGAAACATGAAGGTCCCACTGCAGCGTGAATCTGTGTATGTGTTCAAGGTTTCATGGGTAAACAAATTTGCTTTGATAATTGTGGAGCATGTATCCAAATTGAGCTAGTACGAAATTTTACCTCCGCGGTGGGTGTATGAGAAAAGAACTGAAAAGTGTCAAAAGACCAAGCACGCAAGGGACATGACTCAGCACGGTGATAGGAGTAGTGTGAACGTTATAAAATGGCTGCGTAGCTTTTCAAAAGCGTGTCAGACAAATATAAACCAGTTTAGTTTCGCCGTAGTTCTCTACAGTGTAGCAACAGCCCTCGGTCCTCCAGTTTGCATGTCTGGTATGTTCATCCTAAAGGGTATGTAACGTGAAGAAGTAGGTTCACAAAAATTATAGCAAGATGAGGAACATTAAGAGAATGTTTAAAAAATCATAATGCTTTACATTTTTCCCAAGGGAGCTTTATTGTGCGGCCGTAACTGGAAAACATTTTTCTGAAAATGTCTTTCTCAGCCATACTACTGATTTATCTATCTTGATTTAAGGTTAAGCTCTGCTTCCGGGCTTGCAGAAAATAAAAGTGAATTAAAAAGGATCCACCTTCTAGCAAGAACACACAAAACCATATACAACAGAAATCGGCCGCGAGTCTAACTTAATACAGCATGTCATCCACAACACAGGGATGATAGAGCAACGTCTGGCTTTAATTTTTGTGTAGAGTATAATCTTTTAAACTGTGTATACCGGTAAAACAGTGATATATGGCCTTTTTTACGCTTAGCGTTGCTGTAGTTGACCAGTCCTGAGCTGTAATTTATTTTTATTTGTTC
Organism: Schistocerca serialis cubense; assembly: GCF_023864345.2. Lineage (NCBI taxonomy): Eukaryota > Metazoa > Arthropoda > Insecta > Orthoptera > Acrididae > Schistocerca > Schistocerca serialis. Next base: position 600,276,793 of record NC_064639.1, read on the forward strand.
GATAAATGTGTTATTATTTTTGTGTTTATAATAACCTGTGGACATCGGTAAAATTTCATGAGTTTTGGCCAGGAAGACTCTTCACTGTGCTTTGTTTTTTATGGATGCCGTGTTTACTTAAGTTTTCTCGTCGTCGTTGATGAATTCTAGATGTTACTATGTTGTTGTGGCTTATAGACACATTTGATTGCATATTATCATTTCAGATACGCTCTTGACAGTCGTTTGTTTCACTGTTTTGTTTTCAATTGGCTGTCCTGTTGCATAAGAGTGTTAAATGATCTGATGCAGAGAGCTGTTTCATCACTGATGAATCTTTTTGCCCTGTATTATAGCATTTTAAACTTGGTGATTTTCTGCTGTTGTTAACACGTGGCACGGATGATTATCCTGTTTCTAGATCTGGAGCTCTCTTTCTACGCTACTAGGATCTCCATCTACATCTATATACATGCTACACAGGCCACCGTACGTTGCGTTTATCGCTCTAATCTTATCTTCATGGGCCTTACGCGAAATGTAAATTGGCAGCAGTAGAACCGTTCTGCAGTCAGCTTAAAGTGCTGACTCTCTAAGTTTTCTCAATAATGGTCCTCATCTTCGTTCTAGCAATACCCGAAGCACCTCCGTAATACTCAATGTTGTCCGAACCTACCGGTAACAAATCAAACAGTCCTCCTCTGAATTCCTTTGCTGTCTTCCTTCCATCCGACCTGGTGCAGATCCCAAACACTCGCACAGTACTAAACAATGGGTCGCGCTAGTGTCCTGTATGCGGTCTCTTTAACAGGTGAACCACACATTCTTAAAATTATCCCAGTAAACTACAATATTTACACGCTTGTTCCATTTCGTATTGGTTTGAAACGTTAGGCCTAGATATTTGATCGGCGAAACTGTGTTAACCAGCACACTACTAATGCTGTGGGTTGACGAGTGTCTTCAAAATATGGAGTCAGTGCTATTTCTTGTCATGCAATTTCAGTTGTTAACCTTAAACACTTGAGCCACTTTAATTGGATCGTAGCTTCCTTCAAAACTTCTTATTCACACCTTTTCCTCTTAATTCTTGAAGTAATAATTTACCTCTCATAACATTTCTACTTCTCACCTCGGATAGACACTCATTCCTCATAAATTTTCACCTGTATTCAGTATAATTCTGTACCATTCCACATTCTGCCTATCTCCTCCTGTGACGCTCTCATTTCCAGCACGACAATGTCCAACGAATATTTATTCTTTCCAAGGATAGAAAATCGTTCGCTTGGAATGAGCGAAGAAAGTTTTGATACTTTTTTTCCCCCTCAAACAGCGCATGAACCGATACCAGTGCCTAGATGTGTGCAGTACCAGTACCGACACAACCGCGGTGGATCTCCCCCAGCCAGCGTTCGGCAGCCGCTGTGTCACGCTGTGATGGAGGCCGGGCGGCAGCTGCGCCGCCATGCACGCACCATCGCTCGCGGATTGGAGCGGAAAAAGTAGGAGGGGGAGGGGAGGGGAGGAGGATGATTCGGGGGCTGAAGGAGGGGGAGGGGGGGGGAGAGACGTGCTCACAGTCCGCTTGCTACGAGCACGCACTCAACCGAATAGCTCAACTAATGCGCGTACCGTGCAGCAGATCACAATATGTACCCAGATCAAAATGAAACGACATATGCACTTTGCTGATTCTGTTTCATTTGTATCACAATGAAGAATAGTTCCATCTACATCTACATTTATTCTCCGCAAGCCACCCAACGGTGTGTGGCGGAGGGCACTTTACGTGCCACTGTCATTACCTCCCTTTCCTGTTCCAGTCGCGTATGGTTCGCGGGAAGAACGACTGTCTGAAAGCCTCCGTGCGCGCTCGAATCTCTCTAATTTTACATTCGTGATCTCCTCGGGAGATATAAGTAGGGGGAAGCAATATATTCGATACCTCATCCAGAAACGCACCCTCTCGAAACCTGGCGAGCAAGCTACACCGCGATGCAGAGCGCCTCTCTTGCAGAGTCTGCCACTTGAGTTTATTAAACATCTCCGTAACGCTATCACGGTTACCAAATAACCCTGTGACGAAACGCGCCGCTCTTCTTTGGATCTTCTCTATCTCCTCCGTCAGACCGATCTGGTACGGATCCCACACTGATGAGCAATACTCAAGTATAGGTCGAACGAGTGTTTTGTAAGCCACCTCCTTTGTTGATGGACTACATTTCCTAAGGACTCTCCCAATGAATCTCAACCTGGTACCCGCCTTACCAACAATTAATTTTATATGATCATTCCACTTCAAATCGTTCCGCACGCATACTCCCAGATATTTGACAGAAGTTACTGCTACCAGTGTTTGTTCCGCTATCATATACTCATACAATAATGGATCCTTCTTTCTATGTATTCGCAATACATTACATTTGTCTATGTTAAGGGTCAGTTGCCACTCCCTGCACCAAGTGCCTACTGGGCATGGACAAGGATAGCGAACGATAACAGCTATGTCATTATTATGTGGAAGCGTTCCATGTATTCACAAATTTCAGATGTGCGATGTACCTACCACTCCACGCAGTGATGTGATAGGTAAGGATAAGTTGGAAAACATGCAAACGATAAAGTTGCACTAGTTATAACAAATCACCATATTAATTTCCTAATGAGTGCGTAACGCTCTGACGATGCCATAGCATCGACGAACATTTTTAGTGCAAAACTTTTTTTTTTCCACATCTGATTTTCTGACTTGCTAACACTACCGGAAACACAGAAATTTGTACGTAGATAATTCTGTGTAAATTGGCATGCTCTTGTCTAATGCACCAATCAGGTAAAATGCTAAGGTGATTTTCAAAAATTAATGTTTTTTATAGTAAAACAAAAATGTCCTTAAGTAACGTAACACGAGGGAAGAGTTAATGTCTGCAGATATATCAGTAGTGCGTGGTCAAATTTATGGCTACTCTCCCATTTCTATGACTACTTCAATATTTTATAGTTTGTTCCTGTAATCCTTCTGTTTCACCTGCTATAGGCACTAAAGAAACGCACGTTCCGTTTTTTGTGGCAGTGTTGCAATGACACAGCGTAACGCACACTAGTCTAACGCAGTTTTTCCCGCTTTTGGGGCCTTCAGTTGCAGGGGGAACCCTTGAGCCAATGGGTCAGACGTGACTGCTGACACGCGTGCAGTCACTTAATAGTCATTATGACGTCGTCCATGACGAGACAGAAGCCGTTTTCCAACGTTCCCATCTGCAGAATGCCACGTCAGGTGATTATCTAAATTTTACTTTCAGATGCCACGTCGTTACGGAGCAGAATCAGTCGCCTGCGGCCGAACATCTACTGTCCCTCACCACTGCACCGCCCCCCCCCCCCTCCCATCTACCATTCTTTCCACGTGATTCTGCAAGAGGAACAACGCATGTACACGTGTTACCCGCCGGTCGCCATGACGCCGACTCGTATAAGTTTGGAATTCATTAAAGCTTCGTACCTTATGCCGAGATCCTACACAACTGGGAACAATATACTCATCTGCTGCATACAAGTGTTTATACTTTGTGAGATGTGCTGAATCAATCGTCGTCTTGTCTTCGCTGACAGTAGGCTTTTGCCTTTCCCTATACCTTCCTGGCTTGCCCTGTAGTCGCATGACGACGATTCGGTAATAAGTACGAATATATTGTTACGGCGATGCGAGCGCCATCTGGCAGTATTAATACACGTGAGGAGAAAAGCAAAGTTGGTACCACTTTGCACAAAAAAATGCAGGAAAAAAGTAGATGTTTCCGTCTATCTCTGAACTCTAGATAGGGTGACGCAAGGGAATTTGCACCACTGATACTGTATGTTTTAAGTTGTCGCCAAGGCTTATGAAGGGCAGTAAATGAGATTAACCTGTCATGTTCGAATTACACATCTGTTTATACGACTTGTGGTGGAATGACTAGTGTGTGTTAAGACAGAAGTTACTGTTTATTAAGTTTTGATAATAAGGTAGGAAAAAAACTACTCTCCATCGTATTCTAACACTTTAACGATATTTAAGAATCCGGATCAGTTCGAGTACAACTCGTGCACCAAGGGTCCCGTACAAAATTTAATTTTATATATATATCAGTTCATCCGTCCCGGGAAATGAGAATTTCGATGATTTTTGTCTGTTGCCGATGTTGGTGCTGTCAAGATATCAAAATACGTGACATAAATGGCGTGTCCTTCGATTGTATTAGCGTAGCTTAATTTTTTTACACCGACAATGGACCGTAGACCTTAATATGTAACATAAATTTCAACTTCATGCGTATAATCGTTCCTGAGAAAAAGGCATCTTAACAGACGAACGGACAGACAGATGGATAACAAATGACAAAGAAATACATTTTTCGTGTGATGTAACTACAAATTAACAATTTTCGGATTTTTTTACCTTTAGTTCTATTGTGAAATCTCGCTTCATGCCAAATTTCATGGGAAGTACCAGAAGGGTTTTGATTAGTGGTTTTGCGAGTCTCAAAATAAGTGACATAAATGGTAGTAACTTTTGATTGCATTCACGTAGAAACTTGCATTTTTTGCGTCTTAAAGGGACCATAGACGTTTACTGTGACATCAATTTCAACTTGAACGTGTACAAATTCCTCGGAAAAAAGGTTGTTAACGGTCGAACAGACAGAAGGACTGCAAAGTCATCTTATAAGGGTTCCGTTTTTATGGACTGAGGTAGGAAACCCTAAAAAGATATATTTACTACCAAAGACGTAAGTTTTATTTCGACAAAAATGCTTCTTGTCATATGGAAGACATAAATGCCTTTGGGTGGCATACAGACTGCGCTGCATGTTTGCGTGTGCCAGGTAGTGGCGCTTTTGTAGAAATAAATGTTAAATGATGTAGCAGCTTTGAGGGAAAGTCGTTTGATGAAAAATAAATTGTGCGCTGAACAAATAGCATTTGATGACAAGAATGTTATCTTAAGTGTACGTTGTTCTCAAACCTTACGAAACATTGTCGCAATTGTTGCTGAATTTCGTGACTTATGGATACTTGAAAGAACATCGAATAAAACGAATAAATATCCTATATACATCTGAAAATCACATAACAAAGTCGTATTAGTTCCACTAGAATTGCGTTCGTGCCATAGAGATACACTATGTGATCAAAAGCATCCGTACACTTGACTGAAAGTGGCTTAAAAGTTCGTGGTGCCCTCCATCGGTAATGCCGGAATTCAATGTCGTGTTGGCTTACCCTTAGCCTTGATGACAGCTTACACTCTCGCAGGCATAAGTCCAATCAGGTGCTGGAAGGTTTTTTGGGGAATGGCATCCCATTCTTCACGGAGTGCTGCACTGAGGAGAGGTACCGATGTCGGTCGGTGAGGCCTGGCACGAAGTCGGCGTTCCAAAACATCCCAGAGGTGTTCTATAGGATTCAGGTCAGGACTCTGTGCAGGCCAGTCCATTACAGGGATGTTACTGTCGTGTAACCACTCCGCCACAGGCCGTGCAATATGAACAGGTGCTCCATCGTGTTAAAAGATGCAGTCGCCATCACCAAAATTCTCTTCAACAGTGGGAAGCAAGAAGGTGCTTAAAACATCAGCGTAGGTCTGTGCTGTAATAGTGCCAAGCAAACCAACAAGGTGTGCAAGCCCCCTTCATGAATAACACGACCACATCATAACACCACCGCCTCCGAATTTTATTGTTGCTACCACACACGCTGGCAGATGACGTTCACCGGGCGTTCGCCATCCCACACCCTGCCATCGGATCGCCACATTGTGTACCCTGATTTGTCACTCCACACAACGTTTTTCCTCTGTTCAATCGTCCAATGTTTACGCTCCTTACACCAAACGATGCGTCGTTTGGCATTTACTGGCGTGATGATGAGTGGCTTATGAGCAGCCGTTCGACCACAAAATCTAGGTTTTCTTACCTCCCGCCTAACTGTCATAGTACTTGCAGTGGATTCTGATGGAGTTTGGAATTCCTGTGTGATCGTCTGCATAGTTGTCTGCCTATTATACATTACGACCCTCTTCAACTGTCGGCTGTCCCCGTCAGTCAACATACGAGGTCGGCCTGTACGCTTTTATGCTGTATGTGTCTCTCTACATTTCCACTTCACTATCACGTCGGAAACAGTTGATCTAGGGACGTTTGGGAGTGTGGAAATCTCGCGTACAGACGTACGACACAACTGACATCGAATCACTTGACCACATTCGAAGTCCACGAGTTCCGCAGAGTCCCTATTCTGCTATCTCACGATATCTAATGACTGCTGAGGTTGCTGATATGGAGTACCTGGCAGTAGGTGGCAGCAAAATGCTCCTAATAGAAAAATCGTACGTGTTTGGGGGTGTCCGGATACTTTTGATCACATAGTTGTTCCTAAAAGAGCAGACAAAAAGCAGATGTGTTAGAAATGGGAGCGGAATCGGCGTTTTTCACGAGTGCCCGAAGTACACTGAAAAATTGGAAATGTGAAGTACTACTAGAACGGTTAATAATTTAATATGCGGACTGATAAGTTGACTGATTGCCTAAAGAGGTCTGAAGTACAGCTTTTGCATGCTTTAATTTCACTGGAGTATGCTCGAATGACTAATTAGTCACTGTCAACAGCAAACCTGCTGCTGTTTCGTCAAAGTGAGTGAGTACTAAACTATACTCACCCAAAACCTATATGTCCGCTCTAGCCTATGACAGGTGACTTAGTTCCAATCATTCATGCACAGATTAACACTTGCATGTAGCAGGGTCAAACATAAAATCACAGTAATATTTATACAACTATTTAGATCGATAAACTGCTTCTCCATTTTAACTGAATGGCGCTGCATGATTGTAACGAGAGCAGATTTTCTATAGAAAATTTACAGATTTAGAAACTGTTACGAATTATTGAATATATAGGGCGATCTGTATGTGGAAGTAATGATGTTACAGAAACGGTAACTTGAGTTGTCTGTCGTAAGATCAGCTGCGGTGTGTGGAAACATGCCTGTTAAATTCAGCTCCATTAATACATTTATAGCGAAATAAAATCGTCACCACATATATTGTTTATTATTGAAAATACGCTTTGTTATTTAATGTCGGAGAAAAGCTATCTCACACTACTAATCCGATCGGACACGTAACTTCGGGAAATACGTTCATGAGGAGAACGCGGCAAGCGCCTTACCCCCATTTCCCGGAACCTCGCCCAGTGGAAGAGGAGCCAAAATAAGGGAACACGTCTCTCGGCTCATCAGTAGATACTAGACCGTCTGTGAGAAAACGACGCTCAGAGTTTTATTTCTAATTTAGATGCTTTTTAGCGCATTAGTTCGTCCGAAGTGGTAGCACAGCAGGTAGCGTCGCTGCTTCACACTCACACGCCGCGGGTTCGAAACCCCGATAATTGTTTTTATTTTTTCATGTATCTACGATGTCGGTAGAAGGTTAGTACTCGAATGTTTCATATTGAGATAAGGGATCCAAGGCCGTTATATTAATTGTAAAGTTACAAGTTTCTTTCAAAATAAGTGTCAAACAGTATGAGATTTTCACTCTGCAGAGAGTGTGTGCTAATATGAAACTTATGAAACTTTCTAGCAGATTAAAACTGCGTGCCAGACCGAGACTCGAACTCGGGACCTTTCCTTTTGAGTCATGCTTGGGAGCTCATATGGTGGAGCACTTGCCCGCGAAAGGCGAAGGTCCCGAGTTCGAGTCTCGGTCCGGCTTACAGCTTTAATTTACCAGGACGTTTCAAGTGTCAAACATTTATTGTATAACACATGTGCTTATAGTCATTTCCAGGGGTTACAATCTACTTAAATTCCATATTTTTACGTTTCATTCGTATGTTGATTCATTGTTTCGCACATTAGTACAGTAATCTTCTACAGACATGGGTAGATAAACGAGAAACATAAAAAACAAAATAAAATAAAAGGTGTATCGGGCTGTCAGAAATAATTACCGATGGATAGGCAGAGACACGTGTTCGCTTATTTTGACCCCTCTCCCACAGAGCGAAGTTTCTGGGAAATCATATTACGGCATTTGCCGTGGTCTCATCAGTGAACGTCTGCAGGGAATTAGCAGGCTTCAAAGGAAGGAGGATGTCCTTTGCGAGTCAAATACGTAATAAAGCATTTTGAGCTGCTTGCTTCAGAAAGGATTCCATAGCCAACCATTCCGAATCACTTCTGGCCATCGATCTCTCTCTCTCTCACACACACACACACACACACACACACACACACACACACACACACAAACCGCCACAATTCCTTTTTCCTCAAGCTGTGCACGGCGGCACATTTTAGGAGAATCGTACGGTAAACAGCGATAACAGGGCCCCCACTGACCGCAGTTCCGCGTTGTACCGCCTCTGCAGTGGTGAGTCGGCTGCAGATCAGCTCCAGCTACGGCTCCACAGTGTACGCTGTATAGCGCTAGCAGCCCGCTGCCCTTCGCTGCAGCTCAGTGTTTGGAGTCGGATTTCGGCGTCACCACCAAACCGAGCCCTGCCACGGCAGAGTTTTCACACCTGCATTCTATGAAGTTTCTTTCCAAATGTTTCTCCGGAAAGGGACATGGACCAACATTTCATTTTCTGCACGATTATTACAAATCTACAATGGCTTTATTTTTTACATAACATTGCGGAACTTTACAGTCCGTCAGTTTCACAATATATCTGAGGCAAGCGTTGATGTGCTACGTAATATTTTCGTATTTTATTTGTAACAATATCTTCCGAAGAATAGGCAATATTTGCCATTGGCGTTATTACGCCGATCAGTCAGAACTTTACGACCACTGCCCCCCGCGACGTTGGATGCTGCCTGATGGCGTTGCGGACACGTGACGCGCTGACAAAAGTTTGTAAGCGCAACAGACACGGACGGGGGATCACCCTAGCGAAGATATGGGCTGCAAATTGTGAAATCCATTGAGATAAGCGACTTTGACGAAGTCCTGTGAAACGAGTATCTCGAAACGTGGAAGCTGGTCGAATGTTCACGTGCTACTGTCGTGAGCGTCTACGGAAAGAGATTGAAGGATAGTGAAAGTACCACTAGGCGCTAAATGTTTGGACGCACACGACTACTCACACAACGTGGGGTTTGGGGGCTTTTCTACTCTTCAAAGCAGGGTAGGTGGTGATCTGTGGCATCTCTGCCGAAAGAGCACAAGTGTTTCGGGGCAGACCGTTCATCGTACATTGCTCAACATCGAGCGCCACAGCAGACCACCCCACTGTTGACATGTTGACCTAACGATATCGTCAGTTCTGATTGCAGTTGGTACAGGACCATCGGCACTCGACTGTCGATCAATGGAAACATGTCGGCTCTTCGGGTGAATCGCGTTTTCGCTACTCTAGGTCGACGTTTGGCTTCACAAACGCCGTCATCGAGGAGAACGGCGGCTCGAAACGTGCAGCGCGCCACGAACGCAGGGTGGTGGGAGCAGTATTATGCCATGGGAGACATTTCCGTGCGCTTGCGTGGAACCTGTGGTAGTACTCGAAGGCACGCTAACGGCTGCGAACCACCTACATCCTTTCATGCTTATGTCATCCCCGACGGCGTTTCCATTTTTCGGCAGTATGATTGTCCGTGTTTGGGAGCCAGAACCGTGCTACAATCGTTTGAGGAGCATTATAGTGAACACACGTTGATGCGTCTGATGTAAATCCTATGGAACCCATCTGATATCGCTACGGGCATCATCGCCACGTACGCAGATCAGTGGCCTGTCATTTATCCCAATTACATGACCTGTGGGTAAACAAACCTACCAACAAACTGCCGGATCCCTGATACGAAGAATCAGTGATGTATTTCGTTCTAAAGACGGACAAACAAGCTATTAAGCAGATGGTCATAATGTTTTCGCTCATCAATGTATGTGATCAAAGGGCTAATGTTTATCTGTGTTATTTAAATGGCCTAATGCCCAAATTGTACATTAGTACCAAGAAGCACTAAAATAAAATATCAGGCTGAACGTATCATGGAGTCACTAAAAAAACTCATAGGAACACTGTAAAGATTTATATGTGTTGAGAAATGGCAGCTTTGTTCGAAATATCTGCCATAATGATCGTTTTTGGATGCCTGAACACATGAGTGGTTTGTTTCCCTTTGACTGCAGAAGTTTTGTTAGGAGCGGATGACGGCACCGTCAGTCGGCTGCGAGAGAGGGCACCGAGTGGTCGGTGGCTGAGGAACCGTTCAAATGGTTCAAATGGCTCTGAGCACTATGCGACTTAACTTCCGAGGTCATCAGTCGCCTAGAATTTAGAACTAATTAAACCTAACTAACCTAAGGACATCACACACATCCATCCCCGAGGCAGGATTCGAACGTGCGACCGTAGCGGTCGCTCGGTTCCAGACTGTAGCGCCTAGAACCGCACGGCCACTCCGGCCGGTCTGAGGAACCGTAACGGAGGACGTGTCGAATAGAGGATGATTTACGCCGAGGTAACCAAATGCAGAATATTGAGCCATGCTGCCTCTATAGCCATCCATAATTACGAAAGTGTTGCAGTATAGGATTTTGTGCACGAAATGACCTCTCGATTATGTGCCGACAGTGTTCGATGGATGGCCAAATCACTATCTCGAAGTGTCCAGAATGTTCTTCAAACCAGTCGTGAACTATTGTGGACCGATGACATGGCGCATTGTCATCCAGAAAAATTCCATCGTTGTTTGGAACCTGAAGTCCATGAGCTGCTGCAAATGATCTCCTGGTACCCAAACAAAACCATTTAAACACAGTGATCGATTCAGGTGGACCCGAGGACCAAGTCCATTCTGTATAAATACAACCCACATCAGTATAGAACCACCAGCAGCTTGCACAGTGCCTTGTTAAAAACTAGGGTCCGTGTCTTCTGGGATCTGAGCCACACTCTAACCCTACCAACAGGTCTGATCAACTGAAATCGGGACTCAGCTGAGCAGGCCACTCTTTTTCAACTGTCTAGAGTCCAACCGATATCGTCTCAATCCCAGGAGAGGCGCTACAGGCAATGTCGTGCTATTAGCAAAGGCATTCACGTCGGTCGTCTGCCCATTAACACCAAATTTCCCAGCACTGTCCTAACCGATTCATCATACATCCACATAGATATTTGTGATTATTTCACCTAGCATTGCTTGTCTTTTTGCACTGACAACAGTACGCAAACGTCACTGCTCTTGGTCGTTAAATGAAGGCCGTGGGCCACTGCGTTGTCCGTGGTGAGGGGTAATGCCTGAAATTTGGTATTCTTGGCACTGTGGATCTCGGAATAATGAATTCCCTAACGATTTCCGTAATGCAATGTTCTATGCGTCCAGCTCCAACTGCCATTCCGAGTTGAAAGTCCGTTAATACCCGTCGCACGGGCACTATTACGTAGGAAACGTTTTCACATGAGTCACCTGAGTACAAATGACACATCTGTCAGCGCACAGCCCTTTTATTCCTTCTGTAGGCGATACCAACGCCATTTGTATCTGTGCATATCGCTATCCCATGACTTGTCATATCAGTGTGTATTTGAGAGGCTCCCCAATATAACTGATGAGAGAGTATAGTTTTTTGAGATGCTCTCATGGAGTGAGTGCACTTTTGAAAATGGTAACATAAACAGTGTTCCTCTTTGCTGCAAGCGCTCCTCGCCAGTTATTGTAGTGTAAAGATCACATTACGATCAAAAATATTTACATTTGGTATACATGGCGACGTTTTCAGAGGTCTAATAACTATTCTTCACCCTCCATCTCCAGGTAAAGATACCTTATAATACAAGCAAAGGGTAAATTTCCTGTAACTTTAGTACTGTTTGCCTGAATCAGTTTTCATTGTTTATGACAATGCTAAGGAAAGATCATAGTTATATAGTAAAGATTCACTTCTGTGCCATTACAGAGCTTCAGATACAATTTCAATTTAAAGTAATGTTTTGATTCATTTACCAACATTTCTATATGTTTCTCCTCATAGTTTAAAAGTAAATCTTGTCTAAACTGTACTGCCACGCCTTGCTCTATTGGGTGGACAGCTAGCTGCTTTTGGAGAGGATAGCAAAAATCCCATTTGAAAGCAGCTTAAAGTAAAGAATAAGGCAATTAGCCGCGCAGTGACTCCAGGAACATGCAGTTCGTCATTTCGTATTATGTTGTAAAGCAGAACAGAGACGAGTTGCCCGTTACGCAGGAAAGAATCAGTCGTAGAGCGTAAACAAACTTCGTGAGGTGGTATAAGGAAAGCATATTCATTTGTAAATTTTCAAGTCAGTTAGTAGGTGGATTTTCTAGCAAGACGCAGATACAGTACGTGACAGGTAGTATGCTGAGATAGTCTGAGCAGAAAGCCATTCTGTGTATTATTAATTTCCATTATTCGTATTTAATTTCATTTACAGATGGTGAGGTTAAGTTTAGAATTACTGGCATGACACGCATGTAATGTGATACACACAATTAAGTTCGTATTCAAAAGCAGTGTAGAAACGATTGTTCTAGATCGGAATACGTGTGAGACTGTAATCTGAATTTAGAGCACTTGCTTTCACGTTGCTAGTAATACAATCAGGCACTGCATTCATCTATAGACGTAAAAATAAGTTATTCCGTAATGTCTACAAGGTGTACAGTAAAGGTAATAAACATTGTTAAAGTGTTTTGTCACATATCGATTCCAAGTTTAAGCAGATTAATTTCACATTATATCCAGGACCAAAGAAAATTTTCGTATCAGTATGTTCCGAAGTTCCTGTTGATGGAAGCTCGTTGTCTCGGTAGAGCCACAGTCAAAGGTGGCAGAGACGTTCGAGTTTCTCTCATAAAGTTTGAGGCAAACGTCGCGTCTATCTATGGCACTTTAGAGTGGAGGGAGATGGACATGGTGGGAGTTTCGTATCGTTGTCACGACCATGGTATTTTTAGGGATTCATTAACATGTAGTTGAAAGTGAAGCAGAGCGTCTTACTGTTGGTAGATAAAGCCCAGACTATTGTCCCTGGCTACGGCATGAGTCGGACTTGCTGCATCTCCAAATACACCTTTTCTAAAATCTCTTCTGTGAAAAAATTGTAGATCCCGACGTTAAACAGTTAATAGGCGTCGACTACATTGAGCTTTGGCGAGTAATGAGCGTGCCGTTATTTAGGGGGTTCTGTGTGCCGCCGATTTGCACGTTGTGTTTGTTCATTGTACTACTCTAAAACAATTCTAAAAACTATTTTGTAATGAAAGCCACCCTCTTCCACACACTGTTCCATTCGCATAACTGATCCAACGTGATTCACTTTGTCCTTGTGTGCTAAAAATTGTAGCAGTTGCTGGCAGTAAGGTTTCTGCTTCAGTCATTTCTACAATTTCAATATTTTGTTGATGTAGATGCAGAAACTCTTTAATTTCATGAAGAGTTTATTACATATGTCACAGATGCAGTACATATGTGACTAGTTTCGGACCGACTAGTTCATTCCCAAGCCTGACCTACTGATGCTCACTGACTGTGCCAGATCTCAACGACACACTTCTAAAATTGGCAGTACACACATAACACAGTGACGATGGACAAATGTCACAGCATACATATGCTCACAATACAAGTCAAAATCAGTTTGAGTATATGTACATTGTGAGATTTATCGACTGTCACTGTCTGGTGACGCATGTCTTGCCAATTTTAGGTGGTTGCTATTAAGATTAGGCGACTGTGACAGATTTGTAATAAACTCTTAGTCATTTCTGTGAGGTCGTACAAACTGCTGTTGGCTGTGCAAGTTTTCAGTTGTCTGCCCGGTCTGTTGGTCGGATTCTGCGGTCTCCGAGGAGAAAGGCGAGTGCAGGCCGAGCCGTGCTTCCGTCACAGTAGGCCGGCCACGCCGTTTCCCCCCACAGAGCCGGCCTGCGGCAGTGAACTGTGCAGGCCGTCGCCGAATGCAGGCGACCCTCGCTGCGTCTTGTGAGACCTCATTGTGAAGTGTCGTTACACTGCTGTAAAATAAGTCGGATGAAAATCGGCCGCAACAGTTTCCCGGTGCCTATCATAATTTTCAGTAACAGCTATAGGTTCTGTTCTGAAAGGAAGATACCAGAAAAAGATGCAACAAAAAAAGAAATTTTTTAATTGGTAGTAATCTTCTGCAGTTTTACGTCGAAAAATACTGTTATTGGAAACTTCAGCATTTGCAATAATTTGTAATTGCTGATATCTGTGATACTGGAAATCACATTAAATGTAGTCACGGGTTGCAACAAAGTCACGCTGTGTAGCGAACTGGCAAGAATTGCATGTACGCGTAACCAAATTCTAACTCAGATCCACTTGTTCAGGGAAATGCTTGCAGTGACTGGGACGGAGGAGAGAGAACCGGCGTGTTAAATCACGAAGTGTAATGACTAAAGACACCACAATCGTTCAGGCGTTACTGAGTGTTTTTTGATTGCTCTAGGAGACGGCTGATAGGAACTACAGTATGAAACAGTAGTTCAATTTATTGAAATAATGATAAAAATGTTTGCTTACCTTACTACAACCTATGCCACAAGAATGAGTCGAATATTTGCAACTGTATCTGCACAGTAAATATTACTTGATGCACACAATTACGAACTTTTCTCTTGAAGTAAAAGTTCAACATTTATGAAAGCACTATTCCATCTAAGAGTGGAATAGGACTGTTGCCCTAACTAGATGACGCTGACTGCTTCACCGGAGACGACAACTGAGGCCGACCGAGTCGATGCTCGGATCCACAATGAGCTCTGTGCGATGGCGTTGCGGTGCTGAGAAAGTGGGAGTGGCTTCATTCGTCGTTGTGAACTGCAGCGAGACGTCGCTGATGTCTGTGGTATCGATGCGTGTTGCGACTTTTTTGTGGTACCTCGATCTTTGTAAAATACCGCACAGGGTTCCAAGCTAACGGCATTTTTACAACAAAACGACCAGCGTAGTTTCCGAAAACACCAATCACGATAAAGATCCGTGGACATAAGTAATTAGGTGAATTCGGTTTTTCCACAGTTACAACTTATTTATTTAGTACTGTACAGGCGTCGGCTGAAGAGAATAAGACAGTGTAGGATATGCTGCCGTGTTTACAACTCGATTGAGAATTTCTCGCCAGTTAGTTTGTAGAGTGTCATCGGAACACAAACACAGCGGTAGTATCTGGTGAACCACGGAGAATGTATGTAAGGTAACTGTTCTGCGTGAAATACGTTAACGATTTAGCGGGTTCTGTTACTTTCGATCTCACAAAGTACTCAATACTGCGTTTATCAGAGAGGAAGTGGTTTTCGATTAAAATTTTGGCAACATACCGTTAGATAACAACAAAGCATCAGTTTAGTATCAACTTTTCCAAACAAAATGTTATTAATGTGTGTAAATCTCACGTTGTACACTTCACCAAACTGTAAACATTATAAAAATATCCTACTACATGGTTAAGAAATAACATCTGCAGACTGTCATGTTATCCGTGGAAGGTATCCATGCGAGTCTTAGATATCGTTTTTTATTTGATCTTTTTAAATCCACTGAATTGGTGTACTGTCACTCGCATATTGTTCGTTCTGCATCTCGTCTTATTTATAGAAAATGGTGTTCGACACACGTCACCTCTCGGCACAAAGAAAAACGTCAGACAGTATCTGTTGAGAGATATCAATGAACTCTTTGGAGCAAATGAAGTGTCGTCTTACGGCTGTAAGGCTTCTTTACTATACGTGTCCTCTTATGTCCTGAATACATGTGTTTTTACGTCCTGAATTACGTGGAATCATTGACACTTAACGCTACTTCTTACCTGTTTCATATTGGCTAAGTCAGACTTTGCGATCATCCAGTTGCGATTAATTTACTGACTGTGCTCGCTGCAGTGGTATTGTTTTGAGCATTGCTGTCTGTATATGCCAAACTTCAATTTCTTAGCGAATTTGTACCTTGGTGTCAAATCGGCTTACAGATTCAGGTTGCTCCTTTGCCGCCCCAGGAAACACTCCTCCAACTGAATGTGCGCCTATCTTCTACGTTGAGCTGAGAGACGGCCGACAAGGATCGTTCAGGTGTGGCATTGCTTTTCCCGAAAACCAAGGAGCGCCGTCTAACGCATAATTCCATTCGATCGGGTCACTCGGCATCACGGTGTGCTCTACAGTGCTGGGTCAAAATATCTGTTGCGTCTCACATTGCCGGCGTAGTCACTTCTAAATGATCGCATCACATGTTGCAGGTCATCTGATTTCTTAATCAAGTGCATCGTTGCGTACCTGTTAGTTCCCAGTGCAATGGCACCGTTCGATTGTCTCAGAACGTACAGTCAATCCAGTGACTTAATACGTTTCCTGGCGGCGTATGTTTTTTTTAACTGGGAGCCTTTCAGCTCGCATCTGTGTCACGCTATGAGTCACGGTTACGTGTCATAAGCGGAAGAAATGCGTCCTTCAGTCCCAGCTCACGCTTATTTGAGAACGCTGTAGTAGGAGTCACATGTGGCGCAAATTAGGTGCACCTTGTATAGGTACATAAAGGAAAAGCCCCGACACGCTAGGATAAAAGGTATTACCAAGGACAATAAACACTAGCGCGGCCAGTGCAAGCGTCGGCAAAGAGATATTTTGCTACGCCGGAAGGCGAAAGGCAAATGATGGAAACTTTTTTCATTTTTTTTTTTTTTTTTTTTTTTTTTTTGACAATTATTAGATAGACTCCGTCTTTAGTTCTCATGGCGAGAAGATGTATTGCTTGTCATACAGTATGTTGTCTGAGCAATAATTTTATGAAAATATGAAGTCTGAGAGTTCGTTTTTTGTGCAAAACCACGAAAGTTTTCTTTTCTTCCCCGCATTATCCCAATGTCATGTCACTGTAGCTGCCTGCATTAGAAGAGGAAGTGCGATTAAGAATCATTACACACGGTCAAGAATGAGAACTTATTACGGCGGAAGAAGAACCATTTAACCAACTTGTGTAAATCTCAACAGCAAAGCCAATACAGGAATCAATGTAAGTTAAAAGTGGAAGACATTGCATTAACTTCAAAATCTATAAGGAATCAAAATGATAAAAAGTGCGAAAAAATTAATTTGTTTAATTTTATATTTTTATATAAATTTTCATTGCTGTGGAGAAAGAAAAAATAAAAGAAAGTTGGAAGTTAAGATTATTTAATATTTCTCCATTTATTTGAGCCATTAGCTCCGAAGGAAGTCCTGATTCCCGGAAAGAGCAACGTACTTCACGTTAATGATAAACAATCCTGAAGGAGTGGAGAGTGATGAGAGGGGAGACAAGTAACTTTAAAACTGGGAAAAACGCAGTAGCCGAAGCAGTGAAGGAATTTTCCTATCAAGAAACTATGAGTGGACCAAGTGGTTTTGTATTGTGTGCTTTTGACAGTTCTTTTCGAAGAACCCAGGTGGTCTCTAATCTTAATACAGTATCAGTAATCGACCAGCAGATAACTAACTATCTGCCATGTCACATGCCAAGAGAGACAGTGGAGAAGTCTGAGGGTTGACAAAAAACGTCGGCACAGGGCTTGAAGATGGGGAACCAGTCGTCACCGCGTCTCCCTCCCTTGCCAGACGACTGGTGGTGGTGGTGGTGGTGGTGGTGGTGGTGGTTGACGCGTTATTCGTCTCATTGTATTTTACTTTTACTTTATCCTTTTAATTTCAAAGAATGATAACACATCATTTTAAGACGGTGAACCATCTGTCTATTAAAACTGGGGCCGGTGTCTGACATGGGCAACGACCGGATGTTAATGTCCCAATCATTTGTAGCATATTTTGCATGAAATGACTACAAGATACATTAAAACGATCGGCATTTAATCTCAGGACTACTGACTGCTGTTAGCACAGACCCATTAATGACTGGGCGCAATATGCGTTCGTTCATTACGTCCCTTCACAATGATCTACCGACTTCGCCAGCCTGTAAAATATTACATAATAGGAAGTCTTGTAAATACCCGAACTGGGAGTAAGTAGAGTCCAAATAATGACAGTAGTTCTAAACTGATATCACATTTAATTACTTTAATCTGCAAACGATATATTTTAAACACAACTTACGTAGTATGTCTGTTCCGTACGACAGACTCCCGGAGAAAAGCCGAAACAAAAGTGAGATCGCGCTCTTACATAAAAGCAAGAGAGAATTTTTCTTTGTTTTGTTTTAGCTACAGGCCATTTCAGTATAGCTAATCGTCGATAAATTTCTACCACGATGTCGCAGAATTCTAACGCTACCACATTAGACTAAATAACTAGACATTGTGACTGATCTTTCATTCTTAGTTCAAAAGGAAACGTTTCATGGTAGTGATGTCCTCCATCATCAGTGTTCGAAGCGCCGTCGTACTGGCGTCCATTAGCGAACTCGGATGAAATTCAGAATTGATAGGAGGCTTTTAAGAAGAGAAACATAGAAGCTACTACTTAAAAAAGAAAGTCGCTTAATCTGTTCTTTGAATTTTAATGTATAGGTTTCCAATTATCATCGAAGTATTTGAATGCAGACTAGTTTTACTCTAGTAGAAAGGAATTGCTTGGCCGCAGCCTACACTAACATTACACATCAAATGTCAGATGAATTCGCAGTTGCGAATAAGGACTACCAACCTGTAGAATGGAATGACGACAGTGAAAAGATGCGTGCGACCAGGACTTAAAACCGGATTTCCCGCTTACCGCGAGCGGTCGCCTTAGGGTTTGTCTATCCGTGTACGACTCACGGCCAGTCCCAAACGTCCAAAAGTCGTCAACCATGCGTCAGCAGGCACTACAATTTACAATCGTATATACTAACATTGTCCTGCCGCTTCTTTCCACAGCAAAAGGAAAAGCATTGTTGAACTCCTAAGCATAATTTGTTGTTAAAAATACACCGCGGCTGTATATAAATAACTGTTAAAGGGGTGAAACAACCGGGAAGTGTGGACTGGACGGCTGCTCGGCTAACGCCCGAGCGACTGCTGTCGCGGCCTCGAGCTGTACTGTACTGCAGCTGTTGGAAGGTATTTCGCACGCTACACACACACGCCACGCAACAGCCTACTGGGAAGAGAAACCGCGCGGGGCCTTCGGCGCTGCCAATGCCAGTCTCTGGCTCCAGGAAATCACAATCCCAAGGGCGCACGCATTACTTGGACAATGCGTAATGCACGATCCCGCCAGAAACTTAAATTCGCGACTTTATGTGCAAACAAAATTTAACCCATATGTACGTGTCTCTCACTGCCAGAAATCCTGAGAAAAGGCTCCTGTTTTCCTCATCTACAGTTGATTTCGTCCCAGTTCTCTTCCGTCTTACAGGACTAGTTCATCCCCCATCCACTTCTTCAACTTTTCACCAACTGGTATTAGTCAGGTGCCAACTTCGTAATGTCTAACAGCCTTACTCCAGTAAAATTTATGTAAGGTTTGTTTTGTCACTGTATACCTCAGTATCTTGCTAACGAGACTTAAACATCTCAGCCTCGACATGTCGTCAGAGCTGAAACCGTCAGGAGATGAACAGAAAACATCGAAGGGCCCTCGTGTACGTTTTGGCTCTAGGTTGACAGTAAGTGTATTAATTCTGTTTGTTGTACCCCGAAACGAGAGGAACTTGCTCTGAACACTTTAGTTGCATGTTATTGTAATTAATAAACAATTGTTTCCTACTTCATTTGGTAAGGATTTTCCACAGCTTAAGTTCGCTTAAGAGATTCCACATTCATCAATGGTTTTGCTAACATCTCTCGAAGCATAATCGGTCTCTGGCAGTTATACGTCATTTCGAACTTCCGGTATTCACATACACCCTTTCAGTCCCCCGGTTAACGGTATCTGCATGGATATGGCTGACTGTCCGTTGGAACCGTATTGGTCCGACTAGTTGAACGGCCGTGTAAACCCGCACGCTGCCGACGAATCTCACATCTTGTGGCATTGGCACGCGTCCACTGCAGACGGCCGGCTGACGGACGAATCCCAGTAAAATAGGATTGATCGGACGTTGTCGGACATAATCGGCGTAAGCGAGCACCTGTTGCTTTTGTCTGGGTGTGTTTCGCTCTTAATTGCTAACTACGGGCGTAAAGAAGCTTGTCAGTCTATGAATGAGAACAGGTCTGGAACATGCAAGACAAGACGTATCACCACCACGACTTAGTGAGGAAATTGCCTGAAAATTGGACAGGCACGTGTGTGTGGAAGGTAAGTGGAAACGCTTATGACAATTTAGCAAATAAAAACATAATTATGTGCGATCAGATTTATTGAATGTGTGTTACGTGACGTACTGTGTAAATGCAGTAAGACTGTTCAAAAATTCTAGAAACTATATTTAAAATCAAAATTGAAAAGAACGCGTTAAACCACAAGTTCACGCTGTATAACTAGTATCGTCTAAAGTAATCAAACTGCGTTCATTCGTACGCTTTCCCCGAGCAAAAAAAAGTCATAAGTTTTTCTCGAATGGAATGCACTGCACTGACACCACAGTTCTCACCGACAGGCGCGTATCTTTTTATCGACTGTGTTAGCTGGAAAGTGAATAGAGCTGCTGGTCCTTCCCCTTCCATGTCAGTTACGTGTTGTATAACGGACATATACAGTATATTAGAGTACAATGTCAACGTTGTCAGGCGTATCGTTTTCAATGCTTCTTTTTTTAGCAATCTCCATTAAGGGGCTCCGGAACGCCCTATACTTGCAATGTTAAAATAACGTTTATAAATTACATCTTTCCTCACAAAGTATTTGAGGTAGGAAGTTGAACTTTTTACAGATTATTTATTGGAATATGGGCTACAACTTAACACAGGGATTTTACAAAATTTTAGTTCAGTTATTAAAGATGATTTTTTTTTCAATTGTAATGAAAATTCACAACATTTTTTTGCAATTTTTTATTTATATATTCAAAAATATACAGTTTTTTGGCAAAAGGCTGTGTTAAATTATGCAGAAGGTACTGTGTAACATTTACTGAAAGTTTGAAACAAATATGTTTGGAAGATCCTTAGAAAACATGTAATTAGTATGAGAAAATAAAAGTTTTGGGAATCGAGCGACAAAGATTGGATTAACTTTTTAGTGCATTCCAGGTCGATAGGATGGATTATCTTCATCCTCTGCAAACTCCTCCTCCAGCTTCCTCTTGTTCCTCCTCCTGTTTACTCTTGCTTGTACTTCTAGACTCTTTATAGCCGTGTCTGCAGCCCGAAGGCGTTCCTTGTCTAAAGCAAGCATCGCTCGTTGTTGTGTTCGTAGATTTGGCTACCATTTTCTTCAGTTGCAGTTACTGCAACACTGTTCCAAAAGGTGGTCATGTATGAACACTTATCACATTTCAGTTGTATTTCACTAGCAAGTCCTACGTGCTTTATTATGGAGAGTTCCAGACCAACTTCACTACAATGAATACATCTTACACAGTTTGAAAAAATTCCTTTGAGAACCGACATATCAAATATTTCATTCACATCCGATTCGCCCATAAAACATTCATAGTTTTCACTCATTGAACCAAGCTTCTTCTGTGAAGTATTTTCTTTCCCACTTTGACTGCTATGGGCAGGTGTACTTGAGAGGTTAGGTTCACTCACTTGGTTATCGTCTTTATTGTTTACAGTAATAACACATACCTTTGGCTTTCCAACATTTCTCCTTTTCTTAAAAGCCTTCAGAGGATTTCTAATAACTTTACTTTTACTCATTATTATACTTCAACAAAACAGAGACTCAAGAAACAGAATTAATTACGAAATTTTTCGAGATAACGACAGAGTAAATAAACATGAAACAATAGACAATCACACCAGCGATATATATTGAACCATCACAGGTTAGCCACAACACATACTTTATCTCACATGACTAAAATGTACCTGATGAACACGGACGTTAATAATAACACCATTTGACAGCAGTTTAACAGCGCCACAATGGGTCACGCCCATGTAGAACACATTTCAAAAAAAATTTAAAAATAGTTGTTGTCTTCGGAATTGAATAAATTATATATCTATGAAAAGGTAATAGTCTGCAGATTCAGAAAACGCAAAAAAGTAAAAATTGAACTTTTCATGATTTTGAGCCTTTCCGGAGCCCCTTAACTAGTTTTTATTCCAAAAGCATATTCTATCACTTGTTGTGTCTTGGAAAGACACCTGCTGAAAGTAGTTTGCATTGGTCCAAGTTTCGACGTTGGGAATTGTTTCATCACGTGAGTATTCAGGTCTGTTGCCTTGCCTCGCGACTGAGTGGCCCCCGGCCGTGTGTCTGATGTTCCTCGGCCGCAATGGACGAGTATCGGTCGGCCGTAGTCGTACGACCATACGGACTACCTGTTAATCGGATGGAAACACCCTCCGCCCCTCCCCCAAGGCTATTACAGCATACCTCTTTCAGTGTTCCTTAAAGCCTGTGCGAGTAGCAGTCTGTGTTGCGATCAGCCGGAGTACCGCCCTCTGCTGCCCCTGCTACAGCCCTCATAAAAGCTCAGCTCTCTCTCTCTCTCTCTCTCTCTCTCTCTCTCTCTCTCTCTCTGTGTGTGTGTGTGTGTGTGTGTGTGTGTGTGTGTGAGAGAGAGAGAGAGAGAGAGAGAGAGAGAGAGAGAGGGGGGGGGGGGGGGGGTATCGTCGCAGAACCTTCTCGCTGTGCAAGATGCGCTCTTGCCGCACGCAGAAGTGGCTGCTTTTGCTTCACGGGGCGTCAACGTCTCTTCAGTTGCGCTTAGGAGAAGGTTTGTGAGGGGAGGGGGGAGGGAACGGTCGAATGGAGGGAAAGTGGGGCGGGGCTGTTCGAGGCTGTTGACTGCTTACTCGAAGAAAGAAGAGGTAGCGCAGCCACACCGCACTTGCTCACTTTCGTTACCGACGTGACATACTTTATCTTAAAAACAAAACCGGGCACCTGTTTTCTACTTCGGGCACTTCCACGATGCGCTCTGACGTGATTTTCCCACCGAGTGAGGTGGCGCAGTGGGTCCCAGACAAAGAAATCGCGTTCAAGAGGAGAGGGATTTTTCTGTCCGGCCATCCCGATTTAGATTTATCTGAATCGATTAAGGTGAGTGAGGTGACTGCTCTTTCGGAAAAAAAAGCGTACGATTTATTTCCCTGTACAAGAGTGGTTTGTTGAGACTTGTAAAAAAGAAAGAAAAAGGTTTGTTTCGTAAGCAAGTTACCTTACTTTTTGAACTAGTCTCTTTTGAGGGACATACACTTAGTCCACCGATTCTCCAGCTTTTTCACCCCATCGGAACAATAGGATCTGTCCAACTTCCCAAAATACCCGTTCACTGTAATTGTGTATTCGGCATTTTATGAAAATTTCTTCCCAGCAAGTCAAAGTTTCAACTTAGGAAGGAGGACGAAGTCACTTGGGGGTTAAGTGTTGGGAATAGCGTGGATGAGGAACCACTCCGAAGCCTAATTCATGTACTTTAACAGTGACCGTCACGTGACCAGCTGACACAATGATTTTTGCCTTCTTCTGTTCATTTTAATCAGCCTTTGTCCATTGCTTTGACTGCAGTTTTGTCTCTG
Organism: Schistocerca serialis cubense; assembly: GCF_023864345.2. Lineage (NCBI taxonomy): Eukaryota > Metazoa > Arthropoda > Insecta > Orthoptera > Acrididae > Schistocerca > Schistocerca serialis. Next base: position 600,300,358 of record NC_064639.1, read on the forward strand.
GTCTGTAACGATGGATGGAGGTTTCATCAACAGCCACAAATCGCTGCAAAAAGTCTCGCGAGTTGCGATTAAACATCGCCAGACGTTGTGCTGAACTGTTGTGCCGGATGTGTTTTTGGTCGACTGTGAGCAACCGCGGCACCCACCTCGCAAAAAACTCCTTAATAGACGGTGTTCTCCGCGCGGGATGTTATGGACTCGCTCAGTTAAGATGCTCGCAGTATCATCAGTCTCCTGAATTTTTACTCAGCCGTCTTGCATTACTGTATCACGGATTTTGTCAATGGTTTCCGTTGTGGTATTCTCAACTGGACGGGCGGAGAGTGCTTCGTCTTCGATGATTGTCCGATCACTTTCAAATTCTGGTCTTCAGCGATGGTGCAGAGTTAACGTGAACTTTATCCACTTGTGTTTTGATCTGTGCCACAGTCCATCCCATCAAACGAAAATGTTTAATGGCTTGGCCTTCCTCATTTCGCCCTCCCTGTCTAACCTCCCTATCGTCGCCAGACGACAACTCCTAGTCCTCCTCCCTTCCTTTCCATTTCACCCACACGAGATTGTCGAACAACGGGACTGATAGACAACTTCCTGAGGAAGGCATTACAGCATCCAGTCCGTATTTAGTTTTTCAAATATTATTCCTGAGAGATTTCTAACGTTCTCATATCAATTTCGGACGGTACTCGGTTGGTTTCAAACTACTTCTGTAAAATAGGAACTTTTTTCCTATCGTTGCTCTCAACCCATTGTTTTTTCTTGCCAGCGTGGGTACTTGAACTGAAATAATGTGAAGTACTTTTTACTTTTTGACATCACGGAAGGTGTGATAAATTCTTCTACACCCATGCGATTGTTTCTCCTCCCAGATATTTGTGATTTTACTCAAAGTTATGAGCTGCTTTGCCCATCAGTTTGTCTATCTGTCGGCGCGTGCTCTGTAGCCATAACCCAAAAGACGACCGTACAAGGTGATGCAATGAAATTCAATTTGATTATGTGGCAAATGGAATCGGTACGACTACGGGAAAATAGAGCTACAATTGTTGCGATTACAATTACGCATTTTAGGTAGACTGGTTTTTCTAGTATTTCACTGAACAATGTACATCTTTGATGCTACTGTTTCTAAATATGTATGGTACTCTTTCACCACTAAATTTCTGTCTTGTGTCGTTACTTTTACTTATTTAGTTTACTCAGAGTATTTTCCTCTCGTTTTTTGGGGAAACGAAGTTGCAGATGCCAGAGAGGATGGGTTAGACTGGTACTAAAAGTTCAAGACATATCACATACTTACACATCATTAACACAGAATAAGTTAAATAAGAGAAAATGAAGGACGAACATATTCAAAAATGGTGTAATAAATGTACAGCAATGAAAAGAAAAGTTTCTAGTCTATATCATTACTATTGCTGCTGCACAACTCTCTTTTATAATTTTTTTGCTCTGTTTTGTTCTCATGCACCCACACAAGCGTTTCAATCTGCTGTATTTTTTAACGTTTCTTTACAATAAGTTTCATGACAAACGAAAACTATTTCGTCGGCTACTTGTCTAAGGTAAGGCAGCATTATTCGAACTTAAGTGTCGCACTGGAGGAATCTACAGGTCCGCATGTCAAATACTGTCGTCCGTATGCTATCGCCCGCCACCTGTGCTAGCTTAATGGGTATTATCGCAGTTCAGGTCTACGTTAAATTGGTAGTTCAGTTTTTTATGTGCATTCTTCGTGTCTAACACATTCCCACTTTTCTCATAAAGTCTGCTCTTTATATTTCTCTCGGCTGCCACAATTCTGACGCCACTACAGAACTTAAGTCCTGCCATGTGGTGCTGCAAATATTGTACGCCAATACCGAGCTCTGTGATTACTCAGAAGTACACGTTCTTTCTTCTTCGTCTATTGGCGGCTCAACTTCTTCGTGCATGAACATGTATCGAAGAGGCCAACTGGGTCTTTGGGAATAACAAAGTGCTACTGGTTAGAGCACGGCAGCAGTTACTGTGTGTGTGTGTGTGTGTGTGTGTGTGTGTGTGTGTGTCCGTCCGTAGTTTGGTTAATAGCCCCATATCTCTAACGTGCATGCCAGTCACGTAATTGAGAAAACACTATGCGGCTCTCGCTGTTCTTGCTTTTAGAGAGAGACAAACAGATCATGAGGTAGACTCATGTTGTAAGAACGTTCACATCCACAAACAATCGATGCGGGTATGTGTTAAATACGTTCATTGGATCCACTGTCCACTGTAAATTGTTGCTGCGTACGGGAAGACTTTGTCAACTCAGTTCCTGAGGGACTGTACGTCGAATTGGTGACAAGTCTGCCATGTTCCGATGACTGCTTGCCTACCATGATACTTGTGCACCTGCGAAGTATCGTGTTGGAATACAATGCAGTGGTGTGTTAAATGAAATACCTACACCCCACTGGCGTAGAGCCTAGAAATAGTCCAAAATGAATGCCGAATTAGTACGTGAATTGTCATAGACTCAGTCTATAATGGATGCATAAGTATTGCTCGTCGTCAGGTTATTGGAAAATTCTTACCTTGTGCTACAGTGAGGGCCACGTGTTGGTAGGTGGCTGCTATATCTCTGCTTACAATCTGCTACTGGTATAATACTGCAAAGAGGTCATTACTGTTGGTCGGTTTAACTGCCAATCGTTGGGAGTTGTCTTAGAAGTACTGCTCTTCGAATACATTCAGGACTTCTGTATCATGGTGACATATTTTCTATCTTTCAGATGCTTTTTTAACACCACAGCACTTACGAGAGCAAGGAAAAACTCCCTTGGTCTGATAGCGTGTTAGGAAAATGAATGCACTTTGTGTCAAGTTTTTCCATGTTTGTAGTGCGTTTTAGAACTATTGTAATTGTTATTTCGTCTCTTGCGTTAAGCAGTGAATTCACATCTCGTTTTCAGTAAAAAAATCCCCATATTAGCGATATTTTTCATAAACTAGCGAGAACCATGAGGAGAAGTTCGTTTCCACATTTGCCAATGGACAGCACGCAATCCATGCGGCACCCATGTAGAACAATTTTTCTCAGAGTTATTTCTTTATGCAAAATGAACTTTATCATTTCTTTTTTATGACTGTGATGTCAGCCCTGTCATACTCCTTTAATAGGTCAGTAGATTATTGTTCACTTTCTCGGTGTTCTCATTTCTAGCTGTGGTTTTAGGACGTCCTCCACGCGGATGACCTAATTCGATTTATTAACTGTCGAAAGCGAAGCCACGCTCTCCTAATAAATCTTCACCAACTTTAGACAGTCTCCGTCGATTATAAGTCGTCCTAAACAAAGGGTTTTATGATGCAGTCTGTTACAATTTATCCGTCTCAACGGAACACGGGGAGGTCTATTTTAGTAGTCCATACAAGTAACAATAATCTACAGGTCAAGTTGACACTTGACGAACCTTATTTTTACGTTATGTACAACCATGGTAAATGCAGAGTTTCATTCTAATTAACGACGAAAACATTTCCCCATGCCGTACTACAGGTTGGTTTGTTGACGTAATATTTGACTAACTGACCTATGGAGTAAAGTCGTCCAGGGCTTGTACAGTACATTTCTTTCAGGCTTCAGTACTCATACATCTGTGAATTCAAGCCTTCTTTGTGTTAAGCTCTCATGATAGGTAGCTCGTACGTAAAATCTTTGTGTACTGTATTTGTCGGGAAGCAGCAAGCTCAGAGGTGCAGTAAATTTTCGTTGAGAAGTGGGTCGGGAGATCTGATAGTGATCATTTCGAGTCAAAGAACTGTGGACGTCGCTTACAACAATCTAATCAGAAGTGATATTTACGTAGTTTTTGTGCAGTTGTTCTCCGCTTTCTCCCATATTTATTCAGTTAGCTTACCGGTTTTGACTGACTGTACCACCTTGAGTAATAGTTGTCAGATGTAGATATAGCTTGTGGGGTAATTATTGTGAGTTTTGTGTGATTCTCACCTATAAATGTATAAATTACGCCAAATGGACGATAATGTGTGACGCTGTTAATTATATTGGTGAACAGCCTGTCTTCACAACTCGGTTCTCAGAATTAAGTACATTCTGGCCTTTTTAAAAGTGAAATAACGTTGATATTTTCATTATCAGAATGAAACTATTATTATTATTCTTTAATATTCGCAACCGTTCATCAATTGTTCCTGAAATATGTTTATCATATGGATAAGAATAAGTATTGCTCTTCTTTTGCAACTAAGTTTCTGTTGTTGTTTTCAGTCAAACATGCTCCACATATTCGTCTTAGACATCCTAGTGCTTTTGTGTCTTGTATTCTTTTTGTACACCACTTGACCCTTTGGTAAGCAGTAGATGATCACGAAGTTTTCAGTTAACTGGATGTCATTGTTAGCCATGTTACTGACTATAAGCTTGCTCGCTATGCACAGAGCAAGTTAAAATACTGTGTATATGTGGTAAACAGAGACGAATAGAAATCAAACAGTAATCTCCAGTCGACAAGCCAGTAAAATTTATATAATTTGTTTGTGATACTAAAGATTTTATATTGAGATGAGAGGAGGCAAGGGGAGCGGTCGCATGTGGTCTTAGTTCCACTTTCTTGCACTTTCTACTTTCTCTTCAATTAAGAAAACTATAACTGGTACCATAAGATAATGAACGATTCACCTAAGGCAAGATCTCAGCACTTCGACAGAGAGGGGGAAAGTGAGGTCATAATGAGTCTTGTTCGGATTAAACGAGATGCGTTAGTGGCTGATATCCGTAACTTCGGCCACCTGAATTACGTACGGCACTTGGTTGGTTTCAGCGTCCACGCCTCAATGCAACAAAGGAAATGCAGTGAATGTTAAAAGCTGATTTGTACAAGTTTTCAGGCGTCACTTCAGTTGTTAAACATAATCAACGATTTCTTAAGGCAGTCGATTCTGTTCCGAAATCTCGTGTTTCACTGGCAAAAAGATGTAATGTTTGACAATGTCCTAAAATAAGGTCTACAGATTGGTTAGAAACAGTTTGAAAAGCTAGTAAAAGGGTGTTCATCAATGTCCTAAAATAAGGTCTACAGATTGGTTAGAAACAGTTTGAAAAGCTAGTAAAAGGGTGTTCCACAGCAGGTTATGCAGAGGAATAATTGTCAATAAAAATATCCTATTCGTTGCGCCGCTTTAGGGTTAATTAGCACTGAAGTTAGCCAAGCAGGCCGTTGTGCACGCAAATTCAAGCGGCCCGCCAAATATGGTGTCTCCAAACGTGTCCTTGTTTGATTTCCAGAAACCAAACAAGAGAACTAATCAAAAATTGAACGTGGGACGATAGCAAGGACCGAATCCGAGCCAAAGGCTGAGCAGCCTCCTGGGCCATCCTCCACGCTATGAGAATAGCTGACACTAATTGTATCAGACTGGCCGCTTGAATTATGGTGCGCAACTGCCAAATTGGCTAACTTCAATGTTAATTAACTCGGAAAAGACGCAACGTATGGAATTTTTCTTCAGTAATTACTTTCCAGCACAACCTACCATACAAAGCCCTTACAAATTTTTCAGACTGTTTCAGACTACCCTATATAATTCCAACACTGGAGGTATATATAGCTTTAAATCGGTTGGACGTACACTTGGATTTCAAAGCAAGTAGAATTAAAACTTTTCGTTGTTACTGTAGTACATTTTTCTAGTGGGATTTGTCACACAACAGCTCACAGTCCTGCAAACCGATAGTGTTAAATTGATAGTGCGTGCCTGACTTTGCCGTGACTTCGCCAAAATTTCACCTGTCTTTGGGTCTACATCTACATCCATACTCCGCAAGTTACCTGACGGTGTGTGGCGGAGGGTAACTTGAGTACCTATATCGGTTCTCCCTTCTATTCCAGTCCCGTATTATTCGTGGAAAGAAGGATTGTCGGTATGCCTCTGTGTGGGCTCTAATCTCTCTGATTTTACCCTCATGGTCTCTTCGCGAGATATACGTTGGAGGGAGCAATATACTGCTTGACTCCTCGGTGAAAGTATGTTCTCGAAACTTCAACAAAAGCCCGTACCGAGCTACTGAGCGTCTCTCCTGCAGAGTCTTCTACTGGAGTTTATCTATCACCTTCGTAACGCTTTCGCGATTACTAAATGATCCTGTAACGAAGCGCGCTGCTCTCCGTTGGATCTTTTCTATCTCTTCTATCAATCCTATCTGGTACTGCTGAGCAGTATTCAAGCAGTCGGCGAACAAGCGTACTGTAACATACTTCCTTTGTTTTAGGATTGCATTTCTTTAGGAATCTCAGTCTGGCATCTGCTTTACCGACGATCAACTTTATACGATCATTCCATTTTAAATCACTCCTAATGCCTACTCCCAGATGATTTATGGTATTAACTGCTTCCAGTTGCTGACCTATATTGTAGCTAAACGATAAGGGGTCTTTCTTTCTATGTACTCGCAGCACATTACACTACGCAGTAACTTGTTTCCCGTTTCTCTGAAACCAAAATGAGCGATAACGTACTCTCACGATTATCTAGGCTCGATGTGAATCTCCTGAACAGCAGACGCTCAGGTCGTCGATTCCCACAGGGCTGTGGTGTCGCCCGGCCTCATGTCCTTCACGTGTGCCAGAGGACAGCAGTCACCGGCGAGGCAGGAAGGGCAATTTTGACGTTCTCAGGCGCTGGCAAGGATTCTCGCACGGGCCTTCCATCAGGCGACTTGTTAAAGAGCACCAGCGTGGGAAAGAGTTCTGCCCTTTCTTACTGTGCATTCTGTTTTTGGAAACGAAACAAGAAAAAAAATTTGTCACATACAGAGGTCCGTGGAAAATGATTTAGTGATATAACCACGGAGCTTAGAGGTACACACATGGTATGTAAAATAAAACACGCGAGGTTGAGGTAGCCATTGTCACATGAGATCATACAGGATTCATGCCAGTAAGATTACTTTACTCGATGCACACGGGGGGACATCAGTCCTTTTCACAGTGACATAAATTTTAGAAGCTCGACACAACCGGTGGCAATGAGTAGTTGAAACAGCCATGAGAAGCATATACTGTTTTACTGAGGTGCGTGTTATGGCTTGTGAATTGCAATATAAAACGTAAAAACTACACTACTGGCCACTTAAATTGTTACAACAAGAAGAAATGCAGATGATAAACGGGTATTCATCGGACAAATATATTATACTAGAACTGACATGTGATTACATTTTCACGCAATTTGGGTGCTTAGATCCTGAAAAATCAGTACCCAGAACAAACACCTCTAGCCATAATAACGGCCTTGATACGCCTGGGCATTGAGTCAAACAGAGCTTGGATGGCGTGTACAGGTACAGCTGCCCAAGCACCTTCGACACGATACCACAGTTCATCAAGAGTAGTTGCTCGGCCACCATCGACCAGAGCTTTTCAATTGGTGAGAGATCTGGAGAACGTGCTGGCCAGGGCAGCAGTCGAACATTTTCTGTATCCTGAAAGGCCCGTACAGGACCTGCAACATGCGGTCGTGCATTATCCTGCTGAAATGTACGGTTTCCCAGGGATCGAATGAAGGGTAGAGCCACGGGTCGTAACACATCTGAAATGGAACGTCCGCTGTTCAGAGTGCCATCAATGCGATCAAGAGGTGACCAAGACGAGTAACCAATGGCACCCCATACCATCACGCCGGGTGATACGACAGTATGGTGATGACGAATACACGCTTCCAATGTGGGTTCACCGCGATGTCGCCAAACACGGATGCGACCATCATGATGCTGTAAACAGAACCTGGATTCATCCGAAAACATGACGTTTTGCCATTCGTGCACCCAGGTTCGTCGCTGAGTATACCATCGCAGGCGCTCCTGTCTGTGATGCAACGTCAAGGGTAACTGCAGCCATTGTCTCCGAGTTGATAGTCCATGCTGCTGAAACGTCGTCGAACTGTTCGTGTAGATGGTTTTGGCTTGCAAACGTCCCCATCTGTTGACTCAGGGATCGAGACGTGGCTGCACGATCTGTTACAGCCATGCGGATAAGATGCGTGTCATCTCGACTGCTAGTGATAAGAGGCCGTTGGGATCCAGCACGGCGTTCCCTATTACCCTCCAGAACCCACCGATTCCATATTCTGTTAAGTCATTGCATATCGACTAACACGAGCAGCAATGTCGCGATACGATAAGCCGCAATCCCGATAGGCTACAATCCGACCTTTATCAAAGTCGGAAACGTGATGGTACGCATTTCTCCTCCTTACACGAGGCATCACAACGTTTCACCAGGCAACGCCGGTCAACTGCTGTTTGTGCATGAGAAATCGGTTGGAAACTTTCCTCATGTCAGCACGTTGTAGGCGTCGCCACCGGTGCCAACCTTCTGTGACTGCTCTGAAAAGTTAATCATTTGCATATCACAGCATCTTCTTTCTGTCGGTTAAATTTCGCGTCTGTAGCACGTCATACTCGTGGTGTAGCAATTTTAATGGCCAGTAGTGTAAATTTCAGAAGCGATCGTAATCGAAAAAAAAAACAGTAAATAGTCGTAGCCCTCTGTGTCGTTCGGCTTGACTTGAATCTTGGTGGCTCGTGCTTCGACTGGTTGCATAAAAACTGCTCACAGAAAAGTGCATTACTATTAAAACCGAGCGATAAGCTGCGAACAAAGGCGACATCTGATAACGTGGCAGGGCTAGTTCTTGGTGTGTGGTCGGTCCTCCCAGGCAGGCGGTTAGGCGGCAGAAGGCTCAACAGACGGCTGCTGCGGTCGGGTTGACCTCGAGACAGGCGACACGCGATCCCTGGTCCCTGATTTGGTGTGCTCCTAAGGGACTGGCATTGCAGAGCCCAGAGCCATTAGACTCTGCATTACAAGCGAGACATACTTGGACGCACAGCAGAAGGATGTGTTCCTGTTCACTGACGCTTTAATTATGGTAGCAAACTGTGTCGGGCGATCTACGTAGTCTTGAACTACACTGAAGCGCCAAAGGAACTGGTATAGGCATGCGTATTCGAATACAGAGGTATGTAAACAGGCAGAATACGGCGCTGCGGTCGGTAACGCCTATGTAAGACAAAAAGTGTCTGGTGCAGTTGTTGGATCGGTTACTGCTTCTACAATGACAGGTCATAAAGATTTTAAGTGAGTTTGAACGTGGTGCTACAGTCGGCGCACGAGCGATGGAACTCAGCGTCTCCGAGGTAGCCATGAAGTGGTGATTTCCCTTTCGACCCTTTCACGACTGTACCGTGAATATCAGAAACCCGGTAAAATCATCGAATCTCCGACATCGCTACGGCCGGAAAAAAATCCTGCAAGAACTGGACCAACGGCGAAAAAAGTGCCCGCAAATTTCTGCATATTTCAATGCTGGACCATCAACAAGAGTCAGCGTGCGAAATATTCAACGAAACGTCATCGATATGGGTTTTCTGAGCCGAAGGCCCACTCGTGTACCCTTGATGACTGCACGACACAACGCTTTACGCACCGCCTGGGCCCGTCAACACCGACATTGGACTGTTGGTGACTGGAAACATGTAGCCTGGTCTGACGAGTCTCATTTGAAATTGTTACGAGCGTGTGGACGTGTACGAGTATGGAGACAACTTCACGAATCCATGGATTTTGCATGTCGGCAAGGAACTGTGCAAGCTGGTGGAGGCTCTGTAAAGGTGTGGGACGTCTGCAATTGGAGTGATACGGGACTCCTGATACGTCTAGATACGACTCTTGACAGGTGACTCGTACGTAAGCACCCTGTCTGATCACCTGCATCCATTCACGTCCATTGTGCATTCCGTCGGACTTGGGCAATTCCAGCAGGAAAATGCGACACCCTTCATGTCCAGATCTGCTACAGAGTGGCTCTTGGAACACACTTCTGAGTTTCTTCCGCTGGCCACCAAGCAGGAACATTATTGATCATATCTGGCATGCCTCGCAACGTGCTGTTCAGAAGAGATCGCCACTCCGTGGTACTCTTATGGATTTATGGACAGCTCTGCGGGATTGATGGTGTCAATTCCCTCCAGCACTACTTCAGACATTATTCGAGTCCATGCCACGTCATGTTGCGGCACTTCTGCGTGCTCGCGGGGGCCCTAAACGATATTAGGCAGTAGTACCAGTTTCTTTGGCTCTTCAGTGTACTTCAGTGGGTCATAATTTCCTCTGAAACTTCGTAGAAAGTTGCTTCAATGATCTCAGTAACCCTGGGAGATTAAAAAGTATCGCCCGTTCTTGGCACGTTAATTGTTGTTTCTGCGCATGAGGTTCTTTGTCCGTTATAATGCCGCTCTTGCTCCGCTTGTGTTGGTTGCTTCGTTCGTAGCCTCGTCGGTCGCTGTTCGTGAAGTCTTGAGTCCGCTTGCTTAGCTGAGTGGTAACGTGTTTGCCTATAATGCCGCGGGCCCGAGTTCGATTCCCGGCCGGGTTGGAGATTTTCTCTGTCGGTGGACTGTGTGTTTTGTTGTCCACATCATCATCACCGACACGCAAGTCGCCCAGTGTGGCGTCACCTGAAATAAGACTTCCAACTAGGGGCCGAACTTACGCGGATGGGGCCTCCCGGCCAAAACTGCCACACAATTATTTTTATTTTTTTATTTTTATTTATTTATTTATTTATTCTTTTGTGGAGCCTGAGAGAGTGTGTAGTTCGTGACGCGCGAGCAAGCAAGTTAGTGATTCGATTAAAGTCGTTAGCTGGCAGAAACACGTGGTACACACTTTCAGAGCGGGTTTGTACTGTGAAAACATGTAGGAAGACATGTATGTATCTTATGTAAATTGAAGGTGGAGGGGGGAGGAAGGAAAGGAAAGTGACTAGTGATTTGATTGGCATCGAGACTTATCGCGGAATCAGCGGCAGCGAGTGAAATTGTGTGCCAGACCGGGATTCGAACACAGGATCTCCTGTTTACTAGGAAGTAGCTTTAATCACTTGCGCCATCCGCACACAGTGTTTATTCCAAATGCGCGGTCTATCTCGCACGCTTCTCGGCCGACTCTCATTTCCACGTAACGCCACCTGTTCGCAGTATCTATGTCCCCCATGCTAGCTACTCGGAGATTACCGCAGGAGATCAAATGTACTCGTGCATCCGCACTGAAGGAGGTCGATTCGTTGTCCACCGAGGTGCTGCAGTCCGGAACCGCGGGACTGTTACGGTCGCAGGTCCGAATCCTGCCTCGGACATGAGTGTGTGTTATGTCCTTAGGTTAGTTAGGTTTAAGTAGTTCTAAGTTCTAGGGGACTTATGACCTAAGATGTTGAGTCCCATAGTGCTCAGAGCCATTTGAACCACTTGAACCACCGAGGGGAATCAATTATATATGAATGCGTAGTTTCCTTTTGGACGTATTATCCAACGAAAGATCACCGCATGATGAAAAGTCTGGAGTGTGCTAGGCGGTGTCAGCTTCCAGGATTGTTGTCACAATTTTCTTCTGATACGACCGTAGTCACTACAGTTTATATGGGCATCTTCCATAAATTTGTAGAGCACCTGGACGCCGCCGAACTCACAGAATATTATTTCCAACAAGACTGAGCCACGTGTCACACGTCTAAAGCCTCCATGCAAATAATAACCAGTTTCTTCGGTGACCGAATAAATTCAAAAAATTTGCGTCCTCTGCCGATCACCTGACCTAACTCCCCCTCAGATTTTTTTTTCTTTTTTGTACAGATGGAATCGGTGATATCATACTGCGTGAAGAGTTTGACAGAGCACTAAATGACCTAAGTCGAAAGAAGGCCCCAGGAGTTGACAACATTGCATTAAAACTACTCTACCATCTGGCGAGCAAGATGTATGAGACAGGCGAAATACCCTCAGACTTAAAGAAGAATATAATTATTCCGATCCCAAAAAAAGCAGGTGTTGACAGATGTGAAAATTATCGAACTATCAGTTTAATAAGTCACGGCTGCAAAAAACTAACACGAATCGTTTACAGACGAATGGAAAAACTGGTAGAAGCCGACCTCGGGGAAGATCGGTTTGCATTTCGTATTTAACATTAAACGCATGCCACTCTATGAAGTGTTTGACGCACTATTGCAGGATTTTATCTGTGGATGGAGTCTGTGTCAGTAATGATATTTAAAAAAATGCGGTGATCTTGGCGGTGTTAATTTGAATAAAACACTGAGTTTACTCTGGTAAGGCGATGAATAAATTTCTGGATCTCGGGCCAGAGCTTTGGGTTTATGTCCACGATCTATCAGCGTCCTTTTGGCTCGCCCGCACGGGGGTTCTATGGCGTCGATTTGTCACGTGCCGTCCGTCGATGATGGAGCTACAAGTGAGGTATTGCGTGCGTTAGACGGACTGGCGCGGCCAGATATTCCGGCACTTGGTATCCATAAATTTCACGTTATTCACCTTTGCAATTGAGAGGAGTTTCAGCATTTTTATGGACGAGGATTTGACTCATCGTGAATGGCTCGCCTGGAAGTCAAGTGACGATATTTTTTTACCTGTTCGGCTCAAGTTGGAGAGTTCTCTTTGTAGACGTTAATGAAATGAGGTTCTTGAACGACAAATGTAGAAATGGGCGAAGAAACTAAAAACACCTATCTAAAAATCCAGCGATTAATGTGGAAATACCCTTTGGTCGCAATTAAATCAACGTAAACAAATAATGGCATCGGTAAGTCCCACTTAAATTCAGTACTGCATTCAAAACTTCATTAAGAAATGAAATGAATGGATTATTAAAACTTGGCAACTAGTTTTTTGAAAGCAATGAAATAAGAAACATTCACTACAGCTTCACAATTTTCTTGAAGTAAAATACTGTAAGAGGCAGTAATATCTTGTCAAGGACATGCTTTGCATGACTAGTTCCACTGTCTGCACCAACATTGTGTCCCAATTGCTGCCGTCTATGCACAGGGTTTCCCAGGAGGAATGGTCAGCATTCAGGGATATAACAGGAACGATCATTCGAAGCAAAAGAGTCTTGTAAATATGGGCTCTTAAATGTATACCTGAGGAGTTATGAGCACTCGTTCGGTGGAAGAGATGTGTTTCACAGCAGCGAAGATGAGTAAGTGCTCATAACTCTTAAAGTGCGCACTTTAGAGGCCATGTTTACTGTACATTTTTTTTCTTACTTTGGTCCATACTACCACGTCATGAAATGTGGAAGGCAAAGAGCTCGCAGTAGAAGAAATTCGTTTCACAGTATCGAAAACGAAGTAGTGTTCATAGTTCTCAAGGTATGCGTTTTAGAATCCATGTTCACTGGACTTTCTTTGCTTCGAATGATCGTTCCTGTCATATCCCTAAATACTGACCACTCCTCCTGGGACAGCCGGTATAAATACTTCCAATTGTAGCACCTTCATAGTCCCAAATAAGCGCCACGCTTTGTATCTCATGTTTCAAACAGCTCTGGACCACGTAACTGCTCGCGGAAAACTGTAATAATTTCAGAAGGCAACATATCGCACCCTAGCAAGAACAATGACACAACTCAAAAATGCAGTTCTTGAGAAAAATAGACTTAATTAATTCTGTAAAGCTTATCTGAAATACACTCCTGGAAATGGAAAAAAGAACACATTGACACCGGTGTGTCAGACCCACCATACTTGCTCCGGACACTGCGAGAGGGCTGTACAAGCAATGATCACACGCACGGCACAGCGGACACACCAGGAACCGCGGTGTTGGCCGTCGAATGGCGCTAGCTGCGCAGCATTTGTGCACCGCCGCCGTCAGTGTCAGCCAGTTTGCCGTGGCATACGGAGCTCCATCGCAGTCTTTAACACTGGTAGCATGCCGCGACAGCGTGGACGTGAACCGTATGTGCAGTTGACGGACTTTGAGCGAGGGCGTATAGTGGGCATGCGGGAGGCCGGGTGGACGTACCGCCGAATTGCTCAACACGTGGGGCGTGAGGTCTCCACAGTACATCGATGTTGTCGCCAGTGGTCGGCGGAAGGTGCACGTGCCCGTCGACCTGGGACCTGACCGCAGCGACGCACGGATGCACGCCAAGACCGTAGGATCCTACGCAGTGCCGTAGGGGACCGCACCGCCACTTCCCAGCAAATTAGGGACACTGTTGCTCCTGGGGTATCGGCGAGGACCATTCGCAACCGTCTCCATGAAGCTGGGCTACGGTCCCGCACACCGTTAGGCCGTCTTCCGCTCACGCCCCAACATCGTGCAGCCCGCCTCCAGTGGTGTCGCGACAGGCGTGAATGGAGGGACGAATGGCGACGTGTCGTCTTCAGCGATGAGAGTCGCTTCTGCCTTGGTGCCAATGATGGTCGTATGCGTGTTTGGCGCCGTGCAGTTGAGCGCCACAATCAGGACTGCATACGACCGAGGCACACAGGGCCAACACCCGGCATCATGGTGTGGGGAGCGATCTCCTACACTGGCCGTACACCACTGGTGATCGTCGAGGGGACACTGAATAGTGCACGGTACATCCAAACCGTCATCGAACCCATCGTTCTACCATTCCTAGACCGGCAAGGGAACTTGCTGTTCCAACAGGACAATGCACGTCCGCATGTATCCCGTGCCACCCAACGTGCTCTAGAAGGTGTAAGTCAACTACCCTGGCCAGCAAGATCTCCGGACCTGTCCCCCATTCAGCATGTTTGGGACTGGATGAAGCGTCGTCTCACGCGGTCTGCACGTCCAGCACGAACGCTGGTCCAACTGAGGCGCCAGGTGGAAATGGCATGGCAAGCCGTTCCACAGGACTACATCCCGCATCTCTACGATCGTCTCCATGGGAGAATAGCAGCCTGCATTGCTGCGAAAGGTGGATATACACTTTACTAGTGCCGACATTGTGCATGCTCTGTTGCCTGTGTCTATGTGCCTGTGGTTCTGTCAGTGTGATCATGTGATGTATCTGACCCCAGGAATGTGTCAATAAAGTTTCCCCTTCCTGGGACAATGAATTCACGGTGTTCTTATTTCAATTTCCAGGAGTGTAATAAAAACGCCCTTTAAATTTCAAGTAAGTAGTTTTGGCAGTAAGTTAGATTATAGTCTATACAACAGTAAAACGGACAAATAAATCTGTACTCGAATGTGGGGTGTTATCAGGTAATTATTAATTCTTTGAGTTGCCACTTTCCTTGATTTTCTAAATTTTTTTAATGACCTCTCGTCTAATATTTTTGCCACTTTTCCACCCCAAATAATATACTTTTTATCTGTAATATAATACAACATTCTAACCTACATTACACAAAATAAAATATGAAAAACAAATTAAAGTTATTGTACTATAAAAATACAAAATCCAGAATTGTAATTTATGAAACTTAATTTAACAAGGAACATCAGTTAGGTACGATTCAAGGAACACAATTTACGAAAACATAGAATCATAAGTGGACTTATGTAATGCAGGAATACTTTCCGCCGAGAAGAGAGATTCAATATGAACATTCTTTATAGCAGAAATTTCCATTTTTTTCTTGTGCACTGCAACGCACGAAATTTCGTAATATTTACAACAGCTGTAATGGCCAAAACTGTGACTGTTCCTTCTGAAACGCAAGCGGAAAGGACATTTTAATGTTATATGCAGACACTATATAAACACAGACATTGTAATAATCAGTGATACTGAAAATTGCATTCAAATTACCAACGCACGAAAAGTTTGACAACTTCGGATTTGTTGCTTTCCCATGCACAAGTGTCAGTAGCAAAGCTGAAGTGATACGGTTCCTGCTGTGGCGAATCATGAAGTAGCCTACAACAAAACTGACACGAGTGCCCTGAAACGGAAAAATAACGAGATACAAATGTGAAGTTCAAAATGGCTCTGAGCAGTATGGGAATTAACATCTATGGTCATCAGTCCCTAGAACTCAGAACTACTTAAGCCTAACTAACCTAACGACATCACACAACACCCAGTCATCACGAGGCAGAGAAAATCCCTGACCCCGCCGGGAATCGAACCCGGGAACCCGGGCGCGGGAAGCGTGAACGCTACCGCACGACCACGAGCTGCGGACCAAATGTGAAATTTCCTGCACGTTGGAGCAGTGACAAAAACAAAAAATTGCCGATTTTTGACTTTAGTCACTTTTCTTGCCGGCATGCGATGCGTTAATGTTCGTTCAAATAAAGTGGTTTTTCTAAGAAAAACATCGAAATTGACACTCCTAAAGGGAAAAGCCATCGTGCGGAAATCAAAACGGTCCAGCAGTTTTAGGTAAACGAGAGAGCGAAATGAATGCTATGTCGCAATGCCGCTTCCCATTTGTTCGTGTGTGCGCGCGCTCTCTCTCGCTCTCTCTCTCTCTCTCTCTCTCTCTCTCTCTCTCTCTCTCTCTCTGGAGAAGGAAAGAAGCGATTATTGCCGATGAGGAGAAGTTCAGGCCACTGCAATTCTATGGCACAGTGCCGAGTGTGGCTATGTTCACTGGCCTCTAGTGACTGCCACTCAGCTCAAAGAGAGAGAGAGAGAGAGAGAGAGAGAGAGAGAGAGAGAGAGAGAACTTCACTGTCTTACGTGTCAGACTGAAGTTCATCATGCATTCTGCTCATACCCCTATGTCTCTGCGTAATTTTTCTACAACTTCCTTCTTCCCGGTTGTTTCTCCTGTTCTCTTTCCGCTTAATCGAGATCTCACGCTGAGGCCTCTGTTTACCTCGAAGCTATGTTTGTAGTTGGGTAGCACTTTTGACAGCAAAGAAACCTACTGGTGTTGGAAATCTCATACCCCATTTCCGATTAACGTATGCTAGGTTCTGTCTGACAACCTGCGTAAATTTTTGTCGCTTTCTCTGGCAAACAAATGTAGAGCCAGTCCGATATTTGACCAACTAGAGTTTGAAAAGTCGCCTAGACACGATTGCGTAATTAGCTGCTCACATCCAATGACACATTTCTGTGTTGTCAGCATTACGCTGCCGGGCAGATACAACATTTGATGCACAATCATAGCAATGAGTTATTGCAAAGATTCTGTACGCGCTACATTTGTTTGTTTTACCATCGTCACAGAACATTGTAATCTGC